>NC_134458.1:148123040-148426042 GCF_047948215.1 Lycorma delicatula
TAATAAAGCGATAATTATGCAACCATTCAAATTATAATACAGCTTACAAAAGAAAGTACACAACGTTAAACAAAATATAGAAACTCTACTTACAAAGAAGGTACAATTATTAATTATTAAGAAATCTGTTTGTCCTTTACCTGCAACAGAAAATTAGTTAAAATTATTTAATTATAATATCATTAGGAATCAAAACAAAAGTAATTAATCATGCAATTTTTCTCTAGTACAGAGCATTCGGAAAGTCGCTGTGGGTTATGTTTTAGAATTATGTGGTGCATTCTGTTCTTTCGGCGTTAGGTCGGTTGCCCTGTGGGTACGTTGGGCGCTGCTCAGTAATAAACCAAGATGTCAGTTGCTGAGTGGTGCTTGAATGTGATTAGTTTCGTGTGGTTTCGTTTATCAGAATCAATAGTTGCGAGAAACGTAATTGTTCTTTCGGTAGAGGAACTATTTTTCTCGTCGAATACGTCTTTCGTGAAGGTGACAAGTATAATTTAGGGAAACATTCTGAAAAGTTTCCAAATATTCATGTTCCTCACCACAATTCAGTTCTAACTCTTATCGAAAAATTTAGGGCAGCAGGCTCTGTTGAAGACGCTAACTGATGCGGAAGACCACCTAAACTAAACGAACAGAAGCTGCTTGGAATTTCGGATTCTATGGCCGAAAAAGTCCCTCAAAGTCAATGCGTAAGTTAGATTAGCAGCAATATATCAATCTTGTTACAGCAAATAAAACTGTAAGAAAAGAACTGAAACTTTTCCCGTACAAAGTAATGTGTGTTCAAGAGCTGAAAACTACCGATCACGCCAAAATACTGAATTATTGTCACTAGTTTAAACGTTTTATCGACCACAATAAACCAGAATTCCGTAGTTATTTTCGACATCACGTGTTTTACAGATGATGCGTGGTTTTATCTGGGTGGGTATATTAATTCACAAAATACACAACAACTGTGATCGACAACTAATACCCATAAATTAGACGAATAATCTTTACACGAAGCGAGCATTGGAGTCTGGGTCGGTGTGAGCAGAACGCGCTTTGTGGGTTAATAGTGATCGTTACTGTTCTGTTTTAATACAGTTCATTAGTCAATTAATAGATGCGGAAATCTATCACGGTTGGTTCCAACAAGATGGCGCCACAACGCACAGAGCTAACAGGTCAATGAGTTTTTTTCTGAATTGTCTTTGGTGAACGATTCATTTCGAAGAGTTTGTGGCCTGCACGATCACCCGATATGACTCCCCAGATTACTTTCTATGGGGAGCAGTGAAAGAAGCAGTGTATCGCAACAAACCAGGCACGATTGATGAACTAAAAACCGCAATAACAGCATACGTACGAGACATTTCAGTGAATAATCTGGTTAAAGTGTTTTAAAACAAACTGAAACGTGGGCAGTGTTTGATTGATGTTGAGGAGGTCACTTTCAACATCTTTTACAAACTATCCCATTTATTTTAATATCCGTTTCTATAAAATAAAAATACAAATTAATAATTAAAAACTTTCGTCACTATGCTTCCATAATAACAGTGCACGCAACTTTCCGAACGTGCTGTATAAAAAAAAAAAAAAAAAAACACCAATAAAATAATAATAATAATAATAATAATAATAATAATAATATATATATATATATATATATATATATATATATATATATATATATATATATATATATATATATATTGTACGTTGAGGCATTATAATCATAATGATTTTAGGTGATCGGACAGAAATCACACCCAAAATGACGTAATCATTTTTACGAAATACAAGATTAATAAGAAAATGCGGAGTAAAGTGGTTTCCAGCTGTTTTTCACTGATCATATGAATAATAGTATATTAAAAGTTTGTTTCACACGATATTATAAAATGTATATTATCGAGATAGTGTTTCGTGATTTATTGGTCAAACAGTAACAAAAAATTAGTCTTAGATAATAAAAAAAAATCAAAGAAATAATAAACCATAACTTCCCAATACTTTTAATATTTCTAAAAAATCAAATTAAATTGGTATAAATTAAAATTAGGTAGTACTCAAAGAAGATATTGTAATATTTTATATAAATAAAAAGATTTTTTTTTTTTGCTGAAAACATGACAAAATTTTATGTTTATTTATTGGCACTGACGTCTGTGAACATACTATTTACGTATCTTTATAGCTCACTATTTCATAAATACTACGTACACCTCATTAGTATAGTCTACGCTTTATAGCGCAGGTATTGTATAAATAAAATGAGTAAAACCATTGTTTTTCAAGAAATAAGAAACAAAATTTTCAATATCGTATAAAAATTTATAAATTTTAAGAAAATAATTTACGTACTGTATTACATAAAATTTACTGTTTGAGAATTTAAAGATTTAAAGAAATATATCTTTAAATTTTTCTGTTTTTTTTTTTTTTTTTTTTTAATAATTTACGATTTAATTATAATGGTATGTAATGTTAAAGAATACAAAAATAATAATTAATACTGATTAATAAAAACAAAAATTTCACAAATAAGTAAAAAAAGAAAAAATAAAACTAAAAAAACTTATAAATAAAGTTAGGTTAAGAATAATGGGGCAAGACAAGTTAGTTTGGTTGGTTGGTTGTTTAAGTTATATATACTTTATAAGAGCTGAGATGAGTTTTGCTGATTGAGTTCTCTGATTAAATGATTAATTTACCTTCTCGACCAATGAGAAAGCTCAAAGAAATTGAAGCACGATTCTCCTTCTCCCCTTTTTTTATCTTATTTTTATTTTAGTAATTAATTCAATATCCATTCCCATCAAATTATTTTTGAAATTTATAATAATAATAATAAATATATCCAACCTAACCAACCCTTTTCAACTACCTTTTTTTATTACTTTTTTTAAAGAAAAAAAATCAACTTCAAATAAAGAGTAAATCTTTTCTTATTTTTTCTTTAAAAAATAATAAAATTCTTTTTTTTGTATTTAATTTCTTTCCCTTTCATCTTTTATTATAAAACAAAGAAGAAAATAAAAAAAAGTAATATAAAGAAGATGAAGAAAATAGAGAGAAAAAAAAGAAAAGTTCACCGATTGTTTCACATTAATAGACTTTTACGTTTTAAAACAAACAAACTTAAATAAAAGCCTGGAATGAAAAACTTTTACCGGCGTTAACAATATTTGCATTTCTTTTTATTTAAATAAACTTTTTTCTTCAGTTAAAAAAAGAAATAATAAAAATAAATAAATAATGAACTTTGGACTTTTTAAGTATTTATAAGTCATTAAAATTCTTAACGAATACAGCCGAAAAATCTTTTATTTTCTGTTTTTATTAATTAGAAAGAAGGATTAATGAATAAAGTTATTTATTAAAGATTTTTAATTGGAGTACAAATTCTTTTAAAAGAATAAAAAAAAATTAATGTTTAAATTATAAATTGAAGAACTTTTTTTCAAAGAATTATTATAGGTTGATTTGTCTTGTGTATATACGAGTATTTTGTATGTCTGTGTGTGTGTGTATATATATAATGTTGTTACACACATACACACACGCGCGCGCGCGCGTATTTGTCATTCTATTTTTTTTATTTATTATATTCAGGTAATTAAAAAAAGTTTAATGCAATAAAAAATATAACATCCAAAATAAAGAATTTATTCTTCTTCTCTTGACAAACAAAAGAAATATAGTAATCATAAAGTGGTTAAACACCCCTTCTACAAATTGTACTAACACACTCCCAAAAGTCACAAACTAGAAACGTAACCAAAACACGCCAGATTGAGTGTTAAAATTTAACTATATGTGGTAGAGTAAATGAATATTTTCATAAAGAGTAAATATATATATTTCTCCGCAATTCTGATTTCTTTCAGCTTTATCAAAACTTATAATAATACTGGTTCATTGTTCTGCCTTCTGAAAATCATCTCTTTAAAATTAAGCTCATGTAATACAACACACAAAGAATGCTCATCGCTCAAACCGCCTGGCTTTGAATTTAGACTTGCTTCGATAAGCTTTTATAATTCTTGGTGATGAGGTTTTTTTCCAGTGCACAAACTGTCGTTTCGTCTAAGTTTCGTACTGGACGATCGTCAAAGTTTCGTCATATATGATAATTCTTTAAAATGGTTGAGATTCTGATTAGTCAATGTTTTTGGTTTCAACTATCATTCGGAAAAATGGATTGGAGGTCTTTTCGAATAATTTGGCCAGATTTTTCTACAATTTCTTCGATTCTTAAATAGAAATGTCGTTCAGCGGGTTCATCGTCTTCCACATTCTTATATCTTTTATTGAACCTTTTACGCCAGTCAAACAGATGTACAAAAGACAATTACTCTTCCTTGTAAATCTCCATTTCCTTTTGAAAGCATTCCGTTGGTGTTTTGTTCATTTTTTTAAAAACTTTCAACTTGATACGTTGCACAACTATTAAATTAAGCAAACAGCAGAAAACACAACACCACTAAACAATGACTCACAATCAGCTGAATGGCTGATAGCGTTTCTGTTTGTCATGCTGATTCAGACACGTCCAAGTCTGTGCCAAAACGCTCAAAATCAGTTCTCATTGCTTTCTCTAAAAAAATCTATGCATTCTCATTATTTAATAAACACATCACGTATTTATGCTTACGTATCCAAAATATAACGATGATAAACAAAGGAAGGGAATGAAAGTTTCCTCTAAAAATAACACGAGAATATATGCAAATAGAAAGTAATTCTATTTAGTATAACATTTATTTTTTTATTCCTCTTGTATATAATCAGGCCGACCATACCTGAGATGTTAATAGTTAATTGAACCTCAACCCCTAAAATACACGATATCTCTATCTAGAATTGAAATTCGTTTAAATTCCTTTTTTTAGCCTCCGGTACCACCGTTAGGTATTTCTTAAGAGAATAAAAAAAAATGGAAATTTTGTAGCGTGTGAAAATGCTATGCCCCTACCGGGATTCGAATCCGGGAAATCCGGATGAAAGGCCGAGACGCTATCACTCGCGCCACGGAGGCCGGAGAGTTTAGTATAATTTAATATAAAACAAAATACAACACATTTAAAATATTCTTAAATTTATTTTGGGCAATGATAAAATAAAAAAATCGGATAAACAATTAATGACTTAATCTCTAATATGATAGTTTCAATATTTATTTAAAGTTATTTTTATTTTCTATTAAAAAATTAAACTTTCATTACAAGAAAAATTAAAAAAAAAACTTATTTTATTAAAAATTAAAATACTTCAAAACAGTTAAATTATACGTCTTAAAAATTTACTTAGTTATCTCACTATTTTTTTTATCTTTTTTTTTTTACAAAAAAAATTGCTGTTCAATAATGAAAATTTTTCATTATCGGATATCATTAGGTACCATACATTAATAAACGTTTCTAATGATCATCATTAATTCATGAAAAATGAAACTTTCAAAAAGAAAATAGTTTTGATTGATTCCAAAAAAATCTTCCAGGAGTTATTGATGAAGATAATTCCATAAGGATAAGTAAAATGTTAATTTCCAATATTTTTTATAATTGTTTCTAAATTTTTCACATCAAATTATTTTTATAACAATTTTTTGTTCGAATAAAAAAAAAATTAATGGTCTAGGTAATATTTTTGTATATTCAATATAATTAACAATATCAGACATATCAAAGAATTGTATAAACTAAATTGCCACTCATCAACAATTTAAAAAGTGTAAATCTTACTTTCGGAACTTTTACTCCATCTTCAGGGATGGTAATTTAAATTCAAATCAATAATCGTTTTTAAATTAAACTCTTATGTTCATAATAGTTGGTCGTCAAGAATAAAATTAATCCGTACGTCAATAAGACAATAACGACAGTAGGAGGTTGGTAACATTTCCTTTAATATTAAATCTATTTCATAATAGTCGCAAATATCTTACAAACACGACGTTATTGTCTTATTGACGTACTAATTAATTTTATTTGACGACCAACTAATATGAACATAAAAATTCAATTTAAAAACGATTATTGATTTGAATTAAAATTAAAATCTTTTATAAAATCCCTGAAGATGGAGTAACAGCTCCGAAAGTATTAGGATTTACACTTTTTAAATTGTTGGCGAGTGGCAATTTAATTTATACAATTGCATTAATACCAACGGTGCCAAATGGTTAGTAAATCATATCAAAGAAATATGGATTAAATATGATATATTTTACTAAGTAAAAGATTGAGTTAATGAAATGGCTAGTATTTGAGAAACGGTTTTTTTTGTAATTTTTCAATAATATTATTACCGATCTGAAAAAAATATTACAATATATTTCTACAATAAAATACGTATTACATATCTTTATTTTATAGAAAAATCAAAACACGAAATGTTGTTAAGAATGATACTGATTTGATTAGAAATTCTGAACGGTTCCCAATCGAAATGTTTTCGAAAATTTTATGAGCTTTATAAAAAGGATTTCCTATTGAGCACCAGATGATTGTGGGATATAATATCTTACAATCAATATTTTCCATGATGTGGAATATGATATAGACCTTCGTTAACACTTACCATGTTGCTTTGCTAAAACAAAATTCATGTCGTTTAATTAATAAGTGATATTCTCGTAAACAATTTATAATAACGTAAATAAATTTAATTCGATTATGAAAACCGAAAAAAGAAGCTGGGATTTGTGTACTATGTTCTATTTTTTTAAAGTACCTTTCAAATGATATGAATCAAATTTTATAGTATTCGATGACAAATTGATTCGTTTAGATCGATTTATTTAAGTATTATTATAGTTATAAAATGACAGATTAAAATTTATATGGTTTTGAAATAAAAATATCTTTCAATAATTTGTTTTTGAATTTACTGCTCTTATTAAAGAAATACAGTATTACAAATAAAACGTTATGAAAATGTTACTAATAGCTGTGCCTATTCATTTGGTATAAATCTGATACAAAGTAAATAGATAGCTACCACCGACAATAAACTTCGTCCTTTTAAGAACACGTGAAACTCCTCATGCAGGAATAACCGTCGAGAGGAGGTTATTATTTGCCGTTTGCGAATTGAGAACACTAGGTTCACTCATGGATATCTCACGATTCAGACTGATGCACCCGTTTGTGTTCGCTGCGACTGCTAACTAACTGCACACCACTTCCTTGTGGATTGTGTCTCTTAAGCGGCATCGAGTCGGAAATTTAAACTAGGGGATAATTTCCGAAATATCTTAGGAAACAATGAGACGACGTTATCAAATAATTTACAATTTCTTAGGACCGTCCGTTTATATTCAGATATTTGATTTTTACTATAGAATGTTTCAGCTATTTATGCCTTTTGGCGTATGGCAGATGGTAATTTTATTGTTTTAATTTATATTATTAAAGTAATATTTCATTATGGTTTTATTTAGCTTTCAGCATACGTAATAGTTTTCCATTTATGCTGTCATTTTATACTAATGGGTTTTAGTTTTTAATTTAATTTTTAGTTGTTAATTTTAATAATTATTTATTTACTATATAAACATCGTGTCCAGGTGATGATGACGACACTTCGTTGTGCGCCCAGGAAAAAAATTACATAAAGTAATATTAATTAATACACTTTGAGGTTAGTTATTTCGTAAAATTAATAATAATCATAATATTTTATAATTCATAAAATAAAATAAAGATTATTATGTTTGATAAAAGTTTAATGTTTGCTTGGTTTACTTTCTTTTTATATATATATAAAAAAAGAGCGATATATATATATATATATATATATATATATATATATATATATGTATAATGGCTATATGAAAAAAAGAAACAGAAAACTATATAAAATATCTTTTACAATGTAATTTGAGTATATAAAATTTTTCGATATATTCATTAAAAAGGTTTCAGAATATATTAAGCAATGGAGGCTATCATTTTTCTATTATTAATATTTATTTAATTTATTGTCTTATTTTAGTCAAATGTTAACTTATAATCTACATATTTTACTGATATATTATGTCCTTATAAATTTTGGTTTTTTTGGTTATAGAATTATTAATGATATCTATTTTTCTTGTTTTTTTTTTATCAAATTCAATAAACGCAGTTTATTTTTAGGAAATTTAACAACCACTAAACCACATATAATATTATATAATAAAAATTTGATTGTTGTTTGATATTGATTTAATAGAAGTATGTGTTTATAACTACTAAAAAATAAAAAAAATATTCCTTTATTAGAGAAAATTATGTTTTTTTTCCATTTTATTATTTCCTAACTTATATAATTTATATTTGTAGTTAAAAGAATCTATAAATATGTATATGGTCTTTAATAAAATATTTTTTTTTTTTTTTTAATAAAATAAATAACTATTTTTCTAAATATTAAAAAAAAAATTAAAGTCGGTATATCTGGTTCGATTACCGTTAACTATAATAACAAAAAAATTTAAAAAAATAATAATAAACAAACTTACTTCTTACTAAAGTAAAAAACGAGCTTTCATATACACGCTTTCATATTTTATACCAAATATTAGAAGATATAATTTGTATTAATTATTTTGAAGAAATCTAACCATAGCATTTGATAACGATAATATAAATGTATTAAATTTTTTTATATCCTGATGATGATAAAAAGTCGAAAACGCTTGAATTAAAATTTCGGTTTTTAGTTGAGAAGAGATGGATTGTCATTACAATTATTATTATAAACACACATTATTTTTATCATTAACCTAATTGATATACCATTAATAATCTAATCAGTAAATTACAAATAAATTAGAAGCTAAATTTAGAATAAGACTTCACTCATTTTGCACTAAATATAACAAATTAGTTTTACATTGAAATTGAATTAATAATGGGAAAATTAAAATAAAGTAAAAAACGGAGTTCATCTTAAATTATTGTAGATTTTTTGATTGAAAAAATTAAATTTAATCAAATGATAATATTATATAAATTTTGTCCCGCCGTACATTACTGACTGATTATCGTAACAGCTACACTTCTATAGCGGGCAGCGTGTAGCTGTGCACATTGCGTGCGATAGAGAGCTAGATTGATAGGACGAGTGGAACAGTTAGACAGTTATTCCTTTATGAAAACATCTAGCATAGCTCCATATACTTACACAGTATGCAATACGTTGTCAAGTTGTTCAGGATAGTTAATAGCGCGGTAAGCCAGCCGTCAACCTTTACTAATACACCTATACGGTTTTTCATTTTTTTCTGTTTAGACTCCGGGAATTACCGTTCAGGCATTACTTCAGAGGAATGAGGATGATACGTATGAGTGTAAATGAAGTATAGTCTTGTACAGTCTCAGTTCGACCATTCCTGAGATGTGTGGTTAATTGAAACCCAACCACCAAAGAACACCGGTATCCACGATCTAGTATTCAAATCCGTATAAAAGTAACTGCCTTTTTCTAGGACTTGAACGCTGGAACTCTCGATTTCCAAATCAGCTGATTTGGGATGCTAATATATTTGGGATATATAGTTATAATATATAGTAATTTGGGATATAATATATAATTGGGATACTAATAATGCTAATATATTATTAAAATAAACTAATGCTTGATGTATAAATTCTAAGTATTTTAGATTATGAATTTTAAATAAACATCTGAGTTATTGACCAATACATCAAATACGAAATGACATATAAAGGTTAAATTTTAAATAAATTAGCCGGCTGATTAATAATAATAAAAAAAAAAAACATAAATACTTAAGAACGTTAGAAAAAAAATTATAATAAGGAAAAATTTAAATATAAAATACACAATTAAATATTTCTTAGCTTAATAGGAAATAAGAAAAATTTTATTAATTAATAAAAAAATACATAAAACGAACAGTTTAATTATATTTCTTTTATTCGTTATTATATCCGATTATTAATGGAAGTGAATTTTATTAAAAAATTTCTATAAAATCCATATTAATTTTAATATTTTAATTAAATATATTTAAAAAAAATTCTATTACGACAATTTTATTACAAAAGTCTGCATAATTTCTCACAATAAATTGTATATTAAATTTTAATATAATCTATTAAATAATATGGAATTTAAATTCATCTACAACTATTAAACGTTAGAGATTAACATACAAATGTTAGAAATTTTATAGTCAAATAATATATTTATTATTTTATGCAATTATATATTTTGTAGTACTAAAATATGAATAAATTTTAGATTTATAACAAAAAAAGTTCTTAAAAATAAAAGATAACAGTAATAAAATTCTACCCAGTTTTATTTTACTGGATTAAATATTAAAGAAGAAAAACCTAGAATTAAAAAAAAAATTGATTAAATTTCTTAACTTACTATCATAAAGTAAACATAATTTCTTAACTTATTGTCATAAAGTAAATGTTATATTTTAAACTAACAAAACTGGATTTTTAAGCAGGTATGCCAACTTTATAATTTATATAGAATTATTAAAGCTTATCTCTGCGTTAAAAAAAATCAATTATAGCCATAATTATAAATTTACAATATTAATTAATGATTCATATCTTCTGTTTAACAATAATATTTTTCGTATTAACTTAAAAATATCAAACCGTACTAATTTATTATAAACTTATTCATAAATTTAATTTATTGTATATTAAAGTTTATGCGGTAACGTGCAAATTATGCTTAACGAACAGATATAAAGCAGAACGATTACTGGCATCTCCATCTTGTTATAAAATTTTACTCCACTATAAGAGGGTAAAATTACAACTGTTAAACAGAATTAGTGTTCTAAGAGAACTGACGTAAATAAATAAAACTGTTTAATTTTATCTAAGCTGTTGGATTACTGTTTAAATTTAACTATAGTATTACTGTAATATTATTACGGGATGTGGGACCATTTAGTATATACATATACATATACACGAGTATTATTCCATACTAATTTTATGTTTTGTAAATTATTTTGTCTTTAATACGTAAGTAATTTTATTTTTTAACTGATTTTTCAAATGATCAATTTTTTTTAAACACATTTTCGTATTTCCTTTACGACTCTTCAGTTTACCGACTTTTCGATGAAAAGTATGGTATTACTCTTTCGGTCACATGATTTGAGTGTGGGGGGAGTGAAAATGAATTTTCATTACGTTTTGAGGTATGAGGTATACGAAGATACTATTCATTTAAAGCGGGATTTCATTATATATTTACGAGTATGTATATATATATGCCTCTGTGTAAGATGCTGCGACTCAAAAATCTCCGAAACTATTACATCAATTTCATTGAAATTTATATACGCTATAGCAGTTTATCAGAAGTTGTGCATGTGAAAATTTCATGAAGATTGGTTGAGTCGTTCTTCAGTTACGCTCAATTTAAGGTTAGAACAAATTTTAGGTTATGTTGACTGCGTAGTGGTGTATTTCTCACACGCGCTTATGCAGTAAGTCATAGTGATGAGCGAGTTGAAACTTCATGCTTGTGTTTAGGGTCTACTGGTTAATCGAACGTACGTAGTGCGTTATACTCTAAAAACCAGCGCGTTTCTAACTATGAAATTGTGAGGACGTCGGAAACGAAAAGTTGGTCTTCTTGCGCAGTTCTGCGCAAGAATTTTATTATTTTTTACTCTAATGTGTCATTGTCAATGAAATTTTGTTTTTTTGTTAAAATTTTACTTAGCACTAGATTGGGAATCTTGGAGAGCTGCATCAAACCAGTCAAATGACTGAAGACAAAAAAATTTTACTTCATAGCTTTATTAAATTTTTCATAGCTTAATTGGTTTTTTCTGGTTCTCTAGTAACACTAGTTATGTTTTAATATTAACAAATAAAAGTTTGTTAGTAAAGTCCAGAATCGAGTAATCAGTAATGAGAAAATGACGTTAGTTGAGCTTCAACAATAAAATAACTTAGTTCTCCTATAAAAAGAGAATTAAAATCTAGATAAAAGAAATCATATTTGGATTTGAACTGGTTTTATGCCAAATTTATTATAGGTCGCTTAAAAAATAATACTTCTTACATCGATGACAAATATTACGATTTATAAGATATTTTATTTCACTATTCTTCATACATAGTTTAAATCTGTGATTAGATTCTGTCAACGTAATAGACCTGTGAAAGACGATAAACCACCCCGATCTTCTGAAAAACTCCTCTGAGGATTGATTGTCAACTCCCATAACTCTCTCTTTACCTTCAGCCACCTCAAACACAATATAATAGCAAAATGCAGTATGAACTGTCACAGGCATTCATTTCTTTTATCGTTATTTGACAAAACATCAGGTTATCGGATAAAACCAGGTTTGAAAATTATTCTACAATGTAATATAATGTAACTAATTTACATTGTAATTTTATTAAAAAACTCTTTACATTCATTAAGATGTATTTTTGACAAACACACTTGATAAAAAACACAATTTGTTAACAAACAAAAACACTTAATATGAAGTTAATACGTATATAACTTTCAGTAGAGTTAAACGGGTTTAAAAAAGAAATATGCCATTATTTAAAAACAAAAAAAATCTTGAATCTTTGTCCTGTACAATTTTTATCCATCCTTCCATGAAAGAATTAATTAATCCTTCTTCATCTTCATCTTCTTACACAAAAGGATTAGGCTATGCCTGTTCCAAACTCACAATGAGTTGTTGCCATCTTTCACATGGTCTTCTGAATCTCTTTCCTTCTGCGTAGCTGATAATTTTGTACTTTGTATGGGAATCCTATTATCAGATATTCTCTCCAGGTGTTGCTTCCATCGATTACGGTGATCTGTAACTCTTTCATTCAAGCTATAAATACGTAATTCGGTTCTTATTTCTTCATTCCGTATCTGATCTAACTGTGTGACGCCCTTCAGCCTCCTTAGAAATCTCATCTCCGCGCCCTGTATCATACTTACTTGTCTTGTTGTAGTAATCCATGACTCGCTTCTACAAAGAATAACTGGGGTGGCCATAATCTTATAGAATTACAATTGTGTTTCTTTTCTAGCTCTGTTATTCAACGTCCTGCTTAATTTAAAACTAAATAAATTTATTAATTAATCCTGGCTCTCTTAAAAACAAAACCTACTAATCTCTTTCTTCTCTTTAAAAGATTCTGCCACAATACATTTCTCTCCCCACTCCTATTCATCTTAAGACCACATCATTTCTTACTTTATCAACTCATCCGATTTTCAACATTTTTCTGTAACACTACATTTCAAAGATATGTATTCTTTTCTACTTTTTCTAATGTTCACTTTTTAATACCACAAAGCATCAAACTTATTCAAATATTTTCATTTTTTTTTTTTTTTTAATATTTGGATCTATATTTGATCCTAGAAATTTCTTTCCGCACAAAAGCTTTTATTGTTTATAACAAATGCTTTTAATGTCTGCATTACTTATTACATCCTTTTTTTTATTTACCAATATGACAAAATTTTTTCACTTCTGGTATATTCTATTCCTCTAATTTAATATTTAATTATTTATTATCCTTTTCTTACATTTTAATACTTTTTTTATTATTTGTTTTAAAATTGAATTCACTCCTAACAATTCATGTGCCATGCAAATGTTTTTGAAGTCACCTTTACAAATGTTTTTGTTAAAAGAACATCATATATATTATATTATGATTAATAAAATAGCTTACTGATGAAGATTAATTATGTTAATTTTTTACGTTTATTTTCATATAACATCAGACATGAATTTTAATATATAAAAAAAATATTTTTTTAAAATCACTAAACAGATGTGACCATTATATAAGTTATTAAATAATAAAATAATTATCATTATACAGTAGTAAATACTTTTAAAGAGGTAAGAAATAGACGATGTACCTTTTGAATAAGACATGTTATCAACCCTTCTAAAACTTTTTATAATAGTGATTAATACATTATTGCTTTATGTACGTACATTATAATTAAAATATACTATATAAATGAAAGAAATCTACTACAGTAAAAGCATTATTACCATATAATCTCTATTCGTAAATAGATAATACACATTAATACATAAATTGTGACAATTTATTTTTACTATATAACTTATACAATCTTAAAAAAAAACACGATAAATCACGATTTATATTAAATGAAACAAATTTTTTTAATGTCAAACTAAAGTATAGGTGTAGATCTATTAAAATAACTTTTGCTAACTTTTAAATTATTACCTTGGTAGATCAGAATAAGCAATACATTATATGTTCTATGTAGGTTTTAGAGAGAGGATAAGATAAGATAACAGTGGACACTTGTAATATAGTGCAAGACAATTTAATTAAGATGCAATATTACAACAACTTCTAATCTAAATCCTAATTTTCAATCTAAATAATGGAGCTACAACATGAGATAATTAAGTAATCATAATAGATTACAAGACAATAATATTAGTTAATACTAACTAAAATGTTTTAATATTATTAAATATACATAATATTTCCAAATATGGAATTACGATGTAAACTTTTTAATTAATTTAAAAAAAAGTTATTTTTTTAAATTTATGAAGAATAAATATGTTTTAACAGTTCAATAATTACTTGTTATCCTTCTTAAATAATAAAATATTAATTATAAAACCACTTTATATGTATATATATATATATATATATATATATATATATATATATATATATATATAAAATGAAATCAAAGTTTTCGTTTTATAAAAGAGAAATTTCGGCAGATATTTTGATAAAAGGTAAGTAATTAAACCGAAATTGAATCAAAATATTTCGTTCTGTAATTGAAGAATTTAAAAAAAATTAATAATACGTTATTATTGGTACATCTAATAGAAAAGAGAAAAATAATTGCAGGTTTATCAACTTTAATTGAATTACAGTATTTTCATAATTGTGTACTTTTGATATAACAGAAAGATAATTAAATTATTTTATCTTCTAAATAATGGAAAACTAATACTTAATTTTTATATAATTAACGCGTAGAAGTTTCCTCATTCTGTTTACTGATCAAATTAAAGATAATTTTTTCTAGAAAATTTCTACTTTAGTGTAAAGAAAAGGGACATCCGAGGCTGTGTAGGTAGCGTCACGGCATTTCGTGCAGAGGTTCCAGATTCAAATCCCGATCAGGCATGGCATTTTTTTATAGGCCATCAACTTTCACCGGGCTAATAACCATTGCTGTTGTGGCCCTGTCTTTCATAAAAAAAAGAGAAAATTATATCGTCATAAAATTTGACTGTATAGATACAAAAGAAAAGAAAAAATACGAAAATAATGCAAAGATATTCAAAATATTAATTAATAAAGATCTTTTTTGTAAAACGTAATTTTTTTCAGTTGATCCTTTTTTTAAACATCCTCAAAAAAGATTAGGTACTCAATTTGACCTTGTGTATCTTTTTTATATTTATTAATAACATATATAAAAATAATAAAATGGCAGGGTTTTTTTTCAACTATCTATATTTTTAACAAAATAAAATTTAAAAAAAATTACAAAATAATAAAACCGAGAAAAACCCGTGTACTAAAACGTAAAAAACAATTTCATTTCTATAAATTCAAATTTAATTATATTGACGCCAAATTATATAGCACGCTGTTTTGCTTGATAGCTGTTTCTAATGTGGTATCGACTTTAAAAATTCAAAATTTTTAAAAGAATAGAAAAAAATATTTTTCGTATTTTACTGCAGTTTTTCTAATCGTTCGTTTTTATTTTATATAAAATTCCAATTGTATTTTTAGTTGAAACGTTTTAAAATTTAAACCTCTTGATTCCAAGGGATCTTTAAAAATTAAAGTTCTGTAGATCGAATGATTTACATAAATAAAAAAAAAGAATATGTAACAGGGATAATAAAAGGAAATTGTTACATTTTTTTTTAATAGTTAAAAGTGTTATTTTTTAACTTCGCAATCGGTCTACAACACCGATAAGCAGGTTTTTCTTAAATAATTTTTTAATATATCTGATTTAACTATAAAAAAAATCAATTCCACTACAATGTAATGATTTAAACGGACCAGAAGCTGAAAAAATAATTAATTGTTTTACAATTTTTTTTATTAAACATAACAAATTTGTGAAATGATAACTTGAAATAGTCGAGTTAACCCTATTTATATTTTTAAATAATAAAATAACTTATCATTTTTCCCTTTGTATATACAAAAGGAAAAATGAAGAAAAATTACAATTAAACGTAATGAAAATTATAAAGGTCTAAAAACTTAAAATAAGATACAGTAAATCAAAATAAACACATGCTGATTGTTTATTCTTTAATCATTCCTTTATGTAATAATAATGTACTTTCTTAATAAACTAGAGGGCACTTTTTAAATTGAAAAAGAGAAATTCATTCGTTGAAAAAATAACAGGAAAAAACTAAAAGTAATATCGCATTAGGAAGACAAAGTATTTCAACAATGTCGAAAAAGAAATCGCTTTACTGAAGAAAAAAAAACACAGAGGTAAATAAACACAATAAAACTACTGTAGACACCCTTTTACTACATACTCTGTTACACCGTTCTCTTTTCCAAACATATCTTACTTGTTTGCTTTGTTGGAATCTGTATAAATAACTTTTGATGTTAAAATATAAGTATATAAACCTAATTTTATCCCCAAAAATAATAATAACAATAAGTCTTCTTTCTTAATGATGTTTCCTTTAACTAATTTAAAAAAAATTACCATCGTAAGATGTTAATATAAAAACAGGCTATGTTAAATGGTTACTGAAAAAAAAAAGAATAATTCATTCAAGGATCACTTATAGAAAACAGAAATAAATACGCAAATTCACTGTTAAACAATCATCAATTGTATTGGAATTAAAAAAAAGTATAAAATAAAATTATATATATATATATCTGTAAAATACAAATATAATTTTATTTTTTTATTTTTTTTTAATAATTCCTAAGGATTTTATTTCTATAACAGTTTATCTGTATTAATACTGATAAACTGTTTAAAACTCGAAATGGACGTTACTAATTCATTATTACAATATTTTTAAGAAATTGTTTCAAAGATTTATGATCGATTACATCCACATAAACCTTTAGTAAATTGTATCACATCCCAAATCTCATATTAAGGAGTCCTCAGCGAAAAATCTTCAAAACTACATTATAGTAAAAACATTTATTATACTACTATAGTATTTGTTATACTATTATAGTAAAAACATTTATGCCAAGCACATACCATTAGAAATTATGAATGATACTCAACATTAGTAGATAATAGAAAGCAAAGAAAGATATCATAATAAGCTGAATTAGAAAAAAAATACGATGAACAAATATATAGAAAAAAAGAAAAGTACATGTAACAAATTACAGTCGAATAGATAATGCACAATATTTTCATCCGAGGTTACTATAGACTATTAAGACCCTTAAGGGACACTGAGGTCAGGAACTTGCAGTCAGTTCAACCTTTTAATATCAACCCCATTTTTTAGTAGGTTCACTACCAAGTGATCTGTATAGTAATCAAGCCGAAGTTCGTACTTTATATTTCCTCGCGCACGGATTGTAATCCTAAATAATCCTGGATCTCATTGTTCCTTGGAAACCAAGATGTCTCAAGTTATATACCTCGCTAGCTTATTCTGAAACCGCTGTAAGATATCGACATTGCTTCTGCTCGCGGTACCCATAGTTCAATCACGTAGGTTCAGATAGGTTATAGAATTGTTGAGTACACCAGTAGCTTATTAGACAAGGACAAACGAGAACTACTGTCCGACAACCACAACATCTCCTTGAACTTTATCTCAACTTGCCGCCTCTTCTGTCTTATATGAACTTTCCATGTTACTCGACCATCGAAGTGCAAATACCTAGGTAGCTCACACTCTCGGTTCGCGGAATCACAAACGCCATTAAGGTGGACTCGAGGGCAATCACCTCTCCTCATTGTGAATGTCACACGGTTCGATTTTTCCCGGTTAACTCTTATTCTCCATCTACTCAACTACGGTTGATTAAATCCAACTCAGATTTTAGACTATTTGATGCTCTAGTTGGGCTGGCATCAACCCTAATCCACAAAGGAAGCGACAGAACCTCGTCTAAAGTTGGAAGGTTTGCAGTAAATATGGTGTATAACACGGGCACTAAGTTAGGCCTCTGAGGAATTCCCGACTTGATTTCAAAGAACGTGGAAAAATCCTGGTTATATTTCACCTGAGAGAAATGTCTTTCGAGGTTACCACGTAGAATAAGGTAGTATGGTTGAGGTAGATAAATACTATTTTGAAAGTAAATTATAAGAAAAGAACAAAGAGAAATGAAAAATATTCAAAATAAGTCAAATTAATAGCGTAAAATAAGGTTAAATTTAAAGTAAAATATTATTATTTTAAAACGTTTAGGGAATAAATACAGAAGGTAAGATATAATTTGATGCTTGACCTTGAACTCGTAACACTTTCAAACCTTTAATCAATTCCTCATTTACCATACAATGACAACAATTAAAAAAGTCCTCGTAAATTTCATTAATTAGTAGAAATTCAGTACAAATTAAAAAAAAATCATTAACGTTACATGTATAATTATTATTTAAAAGCTATGAAAGACTATAAAAACCATTTTGTAACCGTAATTTCAATTTACCTAGTGTTTTTATTTAGAAGTCTATAGCGAATAAAACCATTAAAAATAATTCACTCCACCCAGCATTTTCAATACATAAACCAATAGGTTGGATGCATTTAAAAAATTTAACCTGTTAAAAAAAGAATGGATTGACGATGATTCATTGATCAAAATTAGTTTTTACCGATTTATTAAATTTTTTCTGATTTCTTATAAATTAAAAAAAATTAAGATACCTTACCAAACAGTCTCAAAAAACCCTGATAAATATCAAATAAATATAGTCTTTTCCTCGACAACTTGCTTTAATTTTTACTTGTTTTTAATATTATAAAAATTTTAATTTGGAATACATATTGCTCTTGATCTAAATAGATAAAGAAAACAAAAAAAAATTGTCAAAAGGTAAAAATTTCCATATTTTTTAATATCAAACTATCTTGAGTTTCAGGGCGTTAAAAATTCACTAAAGAATGTATTTCAACTTCTTTAAATGAAATCAAAAATAAGTAATACGAAGCTTTTTAAGGTAATCTGATTTTTATATTTCGAAAAAGATTTTGTATATCTTTCTTTTTATGAAAAAGCGGTCATCAACAGCTATGGTCATAAGTCAGGTGGAAATTGGTAGCGTATGAAAAGATACCATGACTGACCGGGATTCGAACCCGGGATCTTCGCACGAAATGCCAGGAATGCTGAGCCTCAGTAGTCGGCCTTCATAGATTTTATTTTTTTTTTTTTACAGGGAAGAATCTTTTATTATAATTCTTTTATTATTATAATTATTATTCCTATTTGACTTAGATAATTTTTCAAATCATTTTCCTAAGAAATAAAATAATAATTTTAGTGAAAAAATAAGATAAAATATTTTGTATCAATCAGTATTTTTAAAATATAAATCTAATTTATAACAAGGTTTCTTTTTTATTAAAAGATTCTTTCAATTGGAGATATTATTTTTCTAAAATTATAATCTTTTTTTATTATTTCCTCCACCTCATCAAAAAAAATCTCATACACAGTACTTTCTTTAACTGGTAAAACTTACATATAATATGAATTAAATAAAATTTTGTAAAGTAAGCATAATTGTTTTCTGTTTTATTTTAATGATGGTGAAAAGGAAAGACTGGTTTTAGTTATATGAGCCATTAAAATAAACCATTAAGACATAATCTACAGCTTTTAAAATTGAATAGTAAAGGATTTTTGACATACCGCTTAAAAGTTTAATATATGTGACAGATGTTTATTTATTTGCAATTCTCCATTTTTTTCTTCTTATTTACTATCATTTATTTTTAGGTTTTTTTTTGTATTATGGCATATAAAAGGGATAAATAAAGTCTGCACATAATTAAATGGTATATGACTACGCCGTCTAAATTTCATTGTATCTTTATATAAAAAAGATTATCTTTTAAAAGGAATCTTAAATATGAAAATAAAAATAAAAAGATTTAAATTGTCATCATTACTGATGAAATAACTTCCAATATTCGAAAAAATTCCGATATTTAATTTAATTATAGCTTGAAGTTTTCCCCGCACGTGTAGATTGATTACATAACATAAAATTTGATTCGCTAACAAGATATAAAAACCTACAAAGTGAGACTAAATTAAAACGGAAAAAAAAATCATGAACTTAAATAACGACCAGTTATTTTGAATTTATTATACACATATAATTTTATTATATAACCTAAACACTATGACTGCTATTTTATTTTCGATATTTTTCTGTAATTAATTCAAAAAAATTTACAAAAAATCCTAAAATAAAATAAAATAGATTTTATATACTGATCTACTAAATATTATCATTACATTAAAGAAATATTTTATTTAGAATGTAATATAACTACAGTTAAATATGACCTTAATTAGGCGAAATTTCGAGATACTGAGGGTGACCTTGCTCTACAGCCTCACCTTTGAAGTTGAAAATTTAATAGCATCAATGCCCCAAAATAGGAGTAATCTGACCAAGTTTGGTCAAAATCGGTCCTGTAGTTCTGGAGATATAAGATGATTTAGAGGCCAACACCAAACACGCCCACGTACATAAAAACATTAACGTCCGGAAAATTTCCATCCGGTTTGTTTTGGGGTTTCTTAGGTGTTAAAACGACAAGATCCAGTGAAAACAGCTATGCTCAAATTGGACCGATTACACTATTTTCCCTTCTGGAGTTATAGTGTTATCTAGACGGGAAAGTAAAAATCCTTGTTACGGTGATGGAAGATAGAAGCAAAACACGATTAACAAGAAATAAGAGAAATGTTTACGGTGTGTATTTCGGAGGGGCCCGGTTTCAGTACAAGAAAATAATTATAATTAAAAAAAATAAATAAAGAAATATTTTTTTAATTTTATTTTTAATAATACAGAATATTATATTATTATTTTTAAATAATAAAAATAAATTTCATCATAATTGACAAAATAATAAAATTTGATTAGTATCACTGGCGGATCCAAGGAAGGCCAGAGGGCCATGGCCCCATTGGTAGTTAACACGAAGTATCTTTTAAAAGATTACAAAAATAAGTAATACCTTTAAAATCAGAAAAGCATAAATATTAAACACTTTTTGCTTTTAATATAAAAAAAAAAATTAATTCTTGCGTTTTTTTTCTGTTGCCGAAATGGAAATTTCTCGACTAACCTTCAATTTTTATTTGAAGTTATTCACAACTTATATAAATCGAAACATAAATTTAAATTTTGTCTAGGCCCCGGTACAGATTTAATCCGGTACTAGATAGAAGACTGTAAAGGAGACCGTTAAGAATACAGGCATCTCAAATGAATGGACGTATCACATTTTAAACGATCATTTTCACGTGTAAAAACTGTCCGCAAAATGAGCAATTGTGAGCGTTTGCTAGCAATTGATCAAAAGCGTGAACAATTACACATTTTTAAGCAAGGTTCAGGACTGTTTCAAAATATTCAAGAGGAATTTTCGCGCCGTTTCATAAAAATTGATGAAATTTTGATGCATTGCTACCAACCTGAAACCAAGAAACAGTCAAAACAATGAAGTTTAATCTGTGTTAAATTAATTAATTCGGGTTAATTTAATTTGTGTGAAGGTTAATTCGAGAAACCTTTTTCCTCGATAGAAAGCGAATCCTGTTCCACCACCAGTAAACGTGATGGCCTGTGTTTTTGTTTTTGCTTGAGACATAATCTTTATTGACCTTATGAGAAGGGTAAAACGACAACTGAGCAATGTTATGTTTTTTTGGATCTTCTAAATGAGGAAACAAATAAAAACCGTACTGATCAAAAATAAGATTTTTTCCCTACCAAGGCAATGCATCAACTTACTCTTCTGAGATTATGACAGAAAAATTGTTTGAATTACGCAACGAAATTATTCCGAATCCTCTTTACTCCCCATACTTAAAATATTTAGACTATTATCTGCTTCCATATACGAAGAAGTAACTTATTGAAAAGAGATTTACGCGAAATGAAGATATTGACCAAACATCTGCTTTGAAGAATTAAATAAATAATACTACTGTTTAAGGAAATAGGATCGAGAAATTAAGAGCACAGTTGGACAAAGTGAAAACTGTGTCCTGTTTATTTTTGTACAATTTTATCAAACATTTCTCGAACAGATGTATTTATATATAAAATATTTCTTTTAGTTGTTAATATAGAACATTTATGGTGCGGGATTAGAATTCCACAATTTATGTTTGGTTTGAAATTACTATTTTTTTTTCTTTTAAATTATCTAAATATTTACTTTCCACAGAATCTGTATAATTATTTATTTCCGGATATCACGGTTCTAGAGCTATGCTACAAGAAGAAAAATATGGTAATCAGTCAGAAAACTGGCTATGAGTTTTTGCATTTCTCAACGTTTCACGACCCAGGAACCCCCAAAAAACATAAAAAAGGGGCGGTAATTTTCATACGTATGTACATATGTTGGCGTGTTTGAAGCTTAATAACTTTTGATGAAAATCAATTTTGATGAAATCTGGCACAGAGATTCGTGCATATGAGCAATTTTTTAGTAAAAATTTGGGGTCAGTATCTCGAGGGGGTGGGGTAGATAGTAAATTTAGAATTCATTTATTCAAAATTTTGCAAACAACCCATTTAATATTAAGCTCAGTACATGCTTTACTTAGCATTTTAAAACAAAATTACACCCAAATTCTCCCCTTTCCCCAAAAATCGAAAAAGCTATTTTTTTATTTATTACATATTTTTTAACCGAATTTTTTTAATGTCTTCCTAAGCATAGAATTAATGCAAGTACCTGTAGTAAAGATACATTGAAGGGCAATATTGTGGACGGGGGAGCCGATCAAAGTTTAAAAATATCGATTTTGCTTTATTTTTTTTATTTTTTTCATGTATCATTATTTTTCGGCTTTATAAGAATAAACAACCAATGCCAGAAATGTAAACAACTTTTTTGTCAGCTTTTTTTATTATTATATTCTTTTAACTGAATTATAAACCGTGATCTTCCGGGATTACAGACCAATAACAAGATTAGCTAATCGATATTAAAATTAACATTACTAATTTTAATCTGCTTTTACTAATTTATTCAATAGTAATAAAAATAATAATATTAAAAATACGTTAAGAATTTGTAACTGAAGCAACAAGGGAGTAATCTATTACGTTTTATATTGGTTAATAAAGGAAATCAGACATATAGAAATTAATTAAAAGACAGGATTTAACTAGTATTATTCCCCATATAATATTTAAATTATGGCAGTATTTAAATGACACAGTTTTGTCCTTAGTAATGAAATATAAACGTTATTATATTTTGAATTATATTTTATTTTACTTTTTTCTGTATTTGACATTTAATTAAATTAAATTTTAATATTTTCTTTACATAAATCTTGTACCATTGCTTAGTTTATTATTATTACTATTATGAAATGTAATGTTTAGAATATTTATGGAATAGATTAAATTTAATAGCATAGAGTATTAATTTCATTTTACTGTCACAATTCAAATTCTATGCAATGTCTTTGTATTTTGTGTAGTAATTTAAGGAATTAATTTAATTTAGGACGATTCTAAACTGTGTCTACAATGAATACCAAATGATATTGCAGTTAAAGGAACCATTAACTAAATTTATGAACAAGCTAAATTGGTTGAGCTAGCATTCGCCTCGGTATTGAAATGCTAAATAGTAAAGTATATGCCCCTCCAAGCCCCGTTAGAAAATAAGCTCCAGCTGGCTTCTATAATATTTGTTACACATTATTTATACTTACTTCTTTTTTATTATATCTTTTAATGAAGTAATGAACAAAATTTTATAAATATATCCAAATACGAACAGATATACATACATTTTCTTGAAAGTTGCTAAATTCTCATTTTTAAATATGTACACTTTAAAAAAAAATTTATCAATAATAAAATATCCTAGATTAAACATAACATTTGTTAATGTTCTCAAGGTTTTATTTTCGTATGAGTAACCGGAATCGCCAGAAATCCCATGCAACTTTCTGGATACGGAGCCGTAGGCAACCACGTCCCTTGTTCTTGCCGCATGAGTGAGGTGTAGTCTTGTACAGACTCAGGCCACCATACTTGAGACGTGTGGTTAATTGAAACCCAACCTCCAAAGAACACCTGTATTCACGATCTATATTCAAATTCGAATAAAGGTAATTATCTTTATTAAGATTCGAACCCGAGAACTCGCGACTTCGAAATCAGGTGATTTACGACTACGAGTTTTACCACTAGACTAACCCGGCGGGTTCAACGTTTTATTAGCTAAAGATAAGTTATTAGTAATTTAAAGATAACATATATTGCTAATCTAATGCTAACTTATTTAAAAATACTTTTCACCTAACTATTCTAGAAGGAAGAGGATAATTTATTTAAAATAATGGCTTATACTTGTTTATGTATTTAAAGTTATAGAATACGTTTCATAAAATAGTTAAAAAAACAAAAAATAAAACAATACATTCCAATCATGCCCCAAATAATAATAGATCCTATGACAATTTAAAGAAAATAATGACAGTAGACACAGGAGCTACTTTCTTCAAGAAGTCACATATTGTTTTAGAAGTTAAGTCAATGAACACACATAAATGAATACATGTACTTCATTTTTTTTTTAATTTTATGATTGTTTTAATAACATTTCAATTCCTACGAAAAAATAATCTGAAGATTTCCAGCAATCGGAAGTACTAAATGGTTGGATTTTTTCCGGAATATCTGGTTAAGTATTATTTCATATCTAATAACTATACACGAAATTGTGAATAAAAAAAAAATTATGAAAAAATTATAACAATGAAAAACTTAATTTACTTCTACCTAAAAAGGGTTCAAATATTTTTTTTACTGATCATTATTTCATTCATCTTTAATTTTTTGTTAAATTGTAAGAAATTTATTAGTATTTAAAAATATAAAAAAGAAAAAATTCTGAAGAATCTCCGATCTCCGTGGTGGAGTAGTAGCGTCTCAGCCTTTCATCCGAAGATCTCGGTTTACAATCGTGATCAGACTTGGGATTTTTCATACGCTATGAAATTTCCATTCTATATCTCAAGCACAAGCTTCGAGCTTATGTGATGAATTAATGATAAAAAAAAATCTCGTATGGAAAATAAATATTTAATACTATTGTTTTTTTAAATTTTTTTATAAACACTTCTTAATTGTTCTCACTTTTCCAAGGGTATTTTAATTTTAAATAAACGTTTAGTAAAAATAATATTTTTATTTTATTTTTTTAATAAATAATCGAAAAAAAGAATAACAAAGTTAATTTTTAGAAATTTTAAAAATCGGAAAATATATACAAATGGATATAAAAATTAATAAAAATAAGTTATTTAAATTCAATCAATGGAAATTCTTTAAAAATTGGTATTAAAAAAGTAAATTTTATTTTGTATTAACTACTTTATAATTAATAATTGACAAACCAATTAAAATTATATTTAAATATAATCAAGACATCAAGTCTGTCTTTCTGAGTTCACTAACTAAGACCGAAAAATTATTGGTAGTCTCCTCTACCTCAATTAGATGGTTCCAAGTACTGGCTAATAACCCACCGGGTTGGTCTAATGAAACCCGATGAGCTCGTCATCGCAAATCAGCTGATTTCGAAGTCGAGAGTTCTAAGCTTCAAATCGTAGACAGTTACTTTTATACGGATTTGAACACTAAATCGTGGATACAGGTCTTTTGGTGGTTGGATTTCAATTAATCACACGTCTCAGAAATGGTCGACTTGAGACTGTACAAGACTACACTTCATTTATAATCATACATATCATCCTCATTCATCCTCTGAAGTAATACCTTATGGTGGTTCCGGAGCCTAAAAAGAAAAAGAAAAGAGAAGTATTGACTACCTCCAGCCGCCAGAATGCTCTGATACAACTCTGGACAAAGATTACCAATGCAGTGACACCGATCAACATGACCGTCGGTGAATCGATCAATCGACGCTTGAAATCTGGGAAAATTGCTTGAGAATTGGCCCAAAAGCTTATAGAGAAGGCCTTCAATATCAAACAATGGCAGACCTCGTGGGACGAAAACTAAGGCTGCTAATGGAAAGGCATTGTTTTTCATGTATAAGTGTCGAGCTTTAGTCTATCAAGAACAGTCGTGGTGTAGACTTAATAGCGAAAGAACTGGACATGGTAGATGTCTATCTTATAATAGATATCTTATATTATAGATGTCTATCTTATGGTAGTAGCTATCTTATAAACACATGGGGAATGTCACCTACAGCTAGTTGTGAGTGTGGTGAACCACTCCAAGTTGTTGAACATCTAATTAAGAACTGCCCACAGCGAGTATACAAGGGAGATCCACACGGTGAATATCGTGCTACCCGCCTGGAGTCGAATAGTTTAAAAAAGTGGATGTTAATTTGGAGCTATAATGACATTTTTGCTTATAAGTATGTAAATATTATACATACATTTACTATTTATTATATTTGTTTGTATGTTTAGTTTTAATAACTTGGTTATACAGGATTATACTTGGTGATCGACGTCTGACTTAGAAGAAATATATTGCACTTATAACTCCTAAAGTTTAGGCGAAAAAAAGTTGTAGTTACATTATTTAAGCCAAATATTAACCTACTGGGTTGGTTTAGCGGTAAACTCGTCGTCGTAAATCAACTGATTTCGAAATTGAGAATTCTCTTACTCAAAGCCTAATTAAGGTAGTTTCTTTTATTTGAATACTAGATCGTCGATAACAGTGTTCTTAATATTAATAACAACTGTTTAATATAAAAACTATGCATACCCTGACTTAACTAATTATTCGTAGAATACGAATTAATTACTAATGAATAAAGGCAGATATATATATTGTCAACGAGTATTAAAAAAAAAACAAAAAGATATTGCCGCATCAACGTTCAAAATCATTTTTAAAATTTTTATTATGGATCTCTTCTAATTGGTAATAGTTTTTATGTAATTAAAGTGAAAAAATTTATTTTTTTCTATTAGATTTACTTGTTATTTTTAAAAATTATAGAATTAAATAATTTATAAAATATTCTATTGATGGGAGTGTTTATATAATCTTCTAAGAAAAACATTTTTAAGCATAACAAAGAATTTTTCATATCATTTAAAAAACATTCCACTTCGTACCAGTTCTGTTTTTAGGATTAAATAAACAAATTAATACAAAAAGATTAGTACTAGATATAAATAACTAAAGCAATAAAAAATTAGCTAAGCTATAAAAATTATTTTAATTAAAAATTCTACATTACATAATTCATATTAAATTAATTAACTACTAATATAATTAAACTTAAATATAAATGCATTAATTATAATAAAAATACTCAACTAATAGTACTATTATTTTTTTAAATAAAAACTAATTACTGAACTTTATCTAGAAATACTTAATCCGACTAAAGACGGATTTTTATATAAAAAAATCTTTGTTATATTTTAACATTTAATCTAACAAAACATATTCATCTATACTTAGTTTAACCTAAGAAGTTTTTATTCAATGGTTATTTTTAATAACATACAACATCCTGTTCTTTAATTAATCATTAAAACTATACGATCATTCAATATATAAAATTCATTATAAATTAGAAATATATTTAATTTTTTTCGTATCGTATCAAATGATGAACATTATCATTTTCTAAATAGTATGGTGGCTCCTTTTACTAAATTCATCGTAAAAGCAGTGTTGCCGCTTCGACGTTATCCTCCTGCACTGTTGAGGGAATCATCACTTTAAAATTTATTAAAAAAAGTGAATTGGAAATAACATACTATTTGGAGTTTACTATATCATCACATGATAAACTCTATTAAATAAAAAATTGACTAACATATCAGTTCTACGCAGTATTAATATCTTCATATAAATTTATACGTGGAACAAAATTAAAATACATAATATTAATCGATTTCTATAACGGAATTCGTAAAACATTTTATTACCTTCATATAAAAAAAGAAGGCATAAAATTTTATGACAATTTAATTCGATTTTTACATTCCAATATCAAATTATAAATTAAATAAAAATCATAAAAATAAGAAAGGAAATTGTTCATAATTCCACGTATTTAACATAAATATATCCAATTCACAACAAATTATTATTTTTAAAAGAGTATGAATTAAATGTTTATAAATAAATATTCTTAAACTTCTTTGTGGAAGTAGTAGCGTGTTTTAAACTGTTATCCATGAAGTCCCGGGTTGTAATACCTGGTTCAGTCTTAAAAAATATTTTATACGCTACAAATTTCCATATAAGATTTGCACACAAAGTAATTAATCCCGAAAGGGGAAAATAATTTTTTTTTTCTTCAATAATATTGTTTTGATGTTTTAGCAAAGCTTTGATAATTATATAGATTTGTTTCAAAATGAAAAATTTTAATTTAATCTAAACAATACGACTCCGCATTCTATCATTCTCTTAAAAGGCTTTTTGTTAAAAAGATCGTGTCAAAATTTGGGAAATCCTACTATAATCATTCTTCCTTCATCTTCCAATTATAGTATCAATATTAATAATATAATTTTTTTTCAGAAATTGAAAATTTGCTGAAGAGATCCATTTCGGATTCATGAAACACATAAAAGATAAAACCAACATTGAGCTCATCAGAATCCTTTCAACCTAAGATTTTTAGTAATTCTTTGATAAATCCAAAGAGCGTAATATTTTTAATGAAGTGGGCATTGTGTTAGAAATTTATAGTCAAACTGTTACATACCATGTAGTAAGAAACACATTACGTGAACTTTTTGTTTTATAATAAAGCGACAATTATATATTGGGATTAGGAAAAAAATTCTTCGTATTTTCTAAGTAGACGATTTTGGGATCGCATACAACTCTAGTAATATTTATTAAATTTAGCAAGACTTTTGTGCCTTTGAAATATCACTGAATATTATTAGAAATGTTTTGATATATTTATTTATTTAAAAGTTTATTGTTTCTTGAAAATGAAATAAGAAATTCGATACATTTTGAAATTTTATTACAAAAAAAGGAAGATTGCGACTCAGGCTGCTAAAAATATTTGTCATATTTATGGACAGGGTGCAGTATCAGTACAAGTGGAACAAAGCTGGTTAAAGCTATTTCAGTCTGTAAATTTTGACGTCGATAATACACCAAATTCTGATCGGCCAATGACGATGAAATCATGGAAAATATTGAGCAAGACCAGTAAAAAGCTAAACATCGAAAAAAAACAGGATTAAACGGGATGAAGAAAGAAACATAAAAAAAGAATCTCGATGTCTGGGTGCCCCGTGATTTAACAATGAAAAATTTAATGTTTCGAATTTCCATCTTCGAATCGTTGCTAAAACGAAACGAAATCGAACTATTTTTTTTGAATAGGCTCATTACGGACGATGAAAAGTGGATCACGTACGACAATAATAAACGGAAAAGATCATGGTCGAAGCAAGGTGAAGCTCGGTGGCATAGCCAGGTTTGACGCCAAGAAAAGTAATGCTCTGTGATGGTGGTATTGGAAAGGATTATTATTTACTATGAGCCGCCCGGTCAAACAACTGATTCTAACCTCAAATTCCAACAAATAGAAAGGAAAAAGCAATCGAGATAAAGCGACCAGGATTTATAGATAGGAAAGATGTCGACTTCTATCACGTCAACGCCGGACCACACATTTTTTGTGATGTTTTGAAAATTGAAAGAACTTGGTTGGGAAGTTTGGATAGTATTTCCAAACTTATAGTACAACTTGGTAGTCCAACTTATATTACTGACTGCACCATTATTTATTTTTGTCTTTACAGAAATCTCTTACCGGTGTAAATTTGGCTTCAGAAGAGGCTCGTGAAAATCACGTTTCATAGTTTTTCGTTCAATAAATACAGATTTTCTATAGTGATGGCAATATGATTTTACTCAAAAATTGCAAAGGGTCAAACAGAACGGAATTTATATGGTGCAATAAATTTTATTTGAAATATAAAAAAAAACTTGTTTTATTTTACATTAAAGACGAAGAAATTTTTTCCCCAACATTTGTCAACCGTCAACCTCCCCAGAAAATTAAATAGATGAAAGATAAAAAAAGCGCATACTTACAAGCGGTCTTAGTAAGATATCTTTACATGGACTATGTAATTTATTTCACGTGTTTGGAAATGATGCAAACAAACCGTTCCAACGCAATTGTTATGTTAATATTACATGTGTGGTTTTAGTATATCGGGATGTACCGCGCTAATAATTTTCACCGAGTTCAAGGGCACAGACTGTTAATAACTGGGTAAAGCGTGTTTTTTTTTTTTTTACATTAGTTCCGAATAATTATAATGGATTTTAATTTTATTTAATATAATTTTACGTAATTATGAGCATGTTAAGAGCTAAAGAAAGTATAAGAATAGGAAAATGTCAATTAAAAGTTAAAATTAACAACCTTTTTACAGGCAACATTTTTAATTAAAAAAAAAATAAATAATATTACTATTGAAACCATATATCAAAATTAGATCATAGTGAATTTAAATAAATTAAAGAAACAACTAAAATGCTATTAAATAATTGTAAAAGTTTATATAATTGTTTAACTCGACATCGCAAAAAATCAGCTGATTTTCGAAGCCAAGAGTTCTAAGGTTGAGTCCTTGTAAAAGCAGTTGCTTTTATATGGATTTGAATCCTAGACTGAGAATACCGGTGTTCTTTGGTAGTTGTGTTTCAATTAACCATTACGTCTCAGGGAGTGGTCGACCTGAGTCTGTTCCAGACTACATGTTTACCGGTACATTTACACTTACACTGCACTACATCTGCAGCAACATCAGGCCTGGCAAGCCGGTTGCGGTAATTACATCTGCCTATACTCACACACCCAGACCGGGCAGTAGCTGGAAAACTGGTTGGAGAAAACAATTGTAAAAGTTGCAAAACAGGCTGATATGACGACAATAAATTGAAAAATACGAACCAATCTTAACAGATTATGCAAGTCATTATTAATTTAGTTATAATATCTAAAATGTATTACACCAATTATCATTCATCATTCTCTTTTTCTATTCTTTCCATCAAGAATACGAGTAAATTTACTTCAATTACATTTTAATAAGACTTACGATGATATATGCGTTTTAAAAGATTATCTTGAATCAATTTGTACCGTCAAATATAGAAATAATAAATATTTATACCTTTTTTATCATTATTTTAAAAATTAAATATATTTTTTTTTAATTTTGAAAAATTAGTTTTTTTAATTAAAAAATAAAGGCTAAAAAATATAACACTAATATGAAAAAAGTCATTTAGAAGAAATGTAAATGGAAGAAATATGCGTTTTGATAACAATAAGAAAAGAAATATAAATAAATAACATAAAGAAACTAGTACCGATCGTAAGCTATAAAGTCTATAGAATACAATAATATTAATTATTTTTTAATTAAAAATCATTTTATTAATTTTATTTAATTGCAACCAAGTTCTAATTATAATATGAAAATTCCATACTAACAATGAAGAAAATCCAATCCTTAAATCCTCTATTCAGATAATGAATAAAGTAAAATGATCATCAAATTCTGTCCGTTTTGTGAACAATATAGTATAAACAAGCATGTTTACGTAATTTAAGAAGGGGGATATAAGAGCGATGGCTGCTATGCTGTTTCGGTTTTTAGCCAGGCGGAGAAGATTACTTTGAATATACCTATGCGAAAATATATATGACTAAACTAATATCAAAAGTAAGAAAACATTAAAAACGTAGACATGACTTTTTAATCACCTTTGAACGACAAGGATATGCTGATACATAAAGTAAAACTATGATAAATGATATTCACAGGCCTCTTTTAAATACAATTTTACACGGTTAAGTAATTTCTATAGAGACCAAAAGAAATGGAAGTCTTACGGCGCAAGATCAGGACTGTAAATTGGATGCATCAAAACTTTCCATCCCAGCCCTTTAGGAAAAGACACAAGCCTAGTGACGTTCCGGTCACCACACCACCCTCCCGTTTCTAGCCCTGTTGGGCTTTAACGAAAGTCGTCTATCGTCCTCCGACTTTTTACATCTCACAATAATAAGCCTGGCCTCGTTGGGATGACACCGATGTAAATGCCTCGGTAGACAATTGCATCGGTGATTTATTAACTTAGCTTTTGTCTTCGCTGTAGGCCTCGTCTGGACATCTCGAATGTCCTACATCAAATCCCTCTGAACTAGCCAACCGAGCTCGCGGAAGCGCGAATCCCGCGCCTAGTTCTACTTACTATGAGCCAGTTTCGTGAATATCAAAACTTTCCAGCCAAACTGTCTTAAATTCGACGGGTCACGAGATTGGTTAGCCAGATTTGTTTTGATTAATTCAGTCTTGTGTCTGGAGTGTAGAGCCATTAAGATTGTGTCTTATCTACATGCCCCAGGTACGAAAATGAACGTACCAAAGTAGTTACAGAGCTTACGAGGATCAATTCTGGTTTGAAACTGCAAGTTAACTGGAAAAAGAAAATGGAATGAAACACAGTTGCTGGCTTCCTGTGATTCTTAGCCCTGCGAAGGATGGCTGAGAGGGTCTGATACTGTTATTGATGTAAAGATAGGATAGCAACCCGGGTGGCAAGGGGCTCGTCTGGATGTTTACTTCGCCAAGACAGACGTGTTGGCATCGAGCCCCGGTTAGCTGAGTTATTCGTTGTTAGGATGAGAATGAATGTGTTGGTATAGGCAATATTTTCATTAGACGTTTATTAAATTTGTGTTTTTTTTTTTTACTAAATTAAGAGAACTTTCAGTAAATTGAATTGCAGGACAAAATTGTCGTTGTTGCGATCAACATTTATTTGTTGGTATTTTTGGTGTTTAAAACACTGATAGAAACGTCGGCCGAGGCATCTGTATCCGAGACATCCTGACAGAGGTCAAAACCGATGACTGTGATGTGTGATCTGGTTTAGAAGGTCTAAAAGACAACCTCCAGTAAAGCCCATCAGGGCTACGAACGGAGTGGTGGTGTGGCGACCGGGATCGCCACAAGACGGGTTTACTCTCTTACGATGGTCAGGGGTGGTTGTACGTTGAAGCTATTACCTATGGCCGGCAATACCCCTCCAACAGTTAAAGGTTACAAGTTGAAATAGAAACTTAAAAAATGTCTGTTGGAAACAAACATTTTAGTTGATTAATTCCCGGATAAGAATTCTCAAAAACCACATATTATTAAAAATAAACCAAATTAGTAATGAATGAAATTAATAAACACAATAATTATAGAAAAAAATTCTCATACTTTATCGTTACATAAGCATCTTTAAAAATTAAAAACTCATTTCAACGATCCTAGAAGAAATAAAGTATCTTACAAACACACGTACATATTTAATAATACTATACAATGTTACTTAAACTGCTTATGCTATTGAAACAGAAAGTTTAATTGTATGTTATAAACAGACGTGAGAGAAAGCACATTACGTTGAATAATTGGAAAAGCTTAAATTTATAGCGTACTTAATCGATATCTGGATTCTAACTAATGTAAATTATGCATTTATAATTTATTGTTGAATGCCTTTGTTTTAGTAAACGAAACAAAGGTCTGTTACACTAAACACTATAAAGTAAATTATTTATATAATATAAGGTATCTTATCATAATTAATATCTCATATTAATTACTACTGCGACTGAATAATTAAAATTTCATTCTGATAATTATTAAAATTAGTTTAAAATAAATCTAACGAAAATTTATTTTATTTTTATCCATAATAGATGACATTAAAAAATGTAAAGAAATTATAAATAATTATTAACTACAACCGAATAAAATGTATTAAATATAACGTTTTAAACAATCTTAACGCTCTTAGATGCTATTAAGGTAATCTTAATTTTACATATATATATATATATATATATATATATATATATATATATATATATATATATATATATATACACATACATGTGTGTGTATGTGTGTTTGTTTTGTGTGTGGGTGTATTTAGTGTTTTTGTGTGTTAAATTCCTATAGAGATTATCATTAATTGATTATTAATTAATAAACATTTATTACGTTGAATGAAAACAAAATTCACGTAAAACATTCAACAGTAACGTTTTCATTAGTTTTTTTCATACATTTAGTTTTATAGAAGTCTACTTTATAATTCAATCTTATATTTAACTATGTTCATTTATTTCGATGACCTTTTGATTTTCTTTTAAGTAAATCCTAAAGATTTAAAAGAATTTTTTAAAATCTTAAAAATAACTTTTAATAATATTAAGGTAATAAAACATAATGCATGACTCACACCCAAAATATTTCTATTTTTATGAAAGAAAAGTAACGGGTTATAGGAAAAACCCTTTACTTTTTTTTAAAATTATTTATTAATTTACCTCTCGTATCTGATGCGGTTTTCTGAAACTCGTAATTTATATTTTTCTAATTTACTATTTTATTTATTTTATGTTCTTTTCCTAATGTGTAAGTAGCGATCTGTTTAACTTATGAACAACAAGCCAACTCTATAGACTAATGAGATGGGAATGTATATGTATGACATGTAAGTGAGATATAATCTTGTACAGACTCAGGCCGACCATTCCTGAGATGTGTGGTTAATTGAACCTCACCTATCAAATTACACCAGTATCAACCACTCTCTAGTATTCAAATCTGTAAAAAGTAATTTATGTATACTAGGATTTGAATCTCAATCTCAAAACTTTCGACATCAAAAAGCAGCTGTTAAACAGCTGATGAATCCGGTTGGTTACTATTTTATAATGAATTTATTATTTTTTAAGGCTGTCGTTTATTTTATATAAACAAATGTTCTACATACATGTATGTGGTAAATCTACATTGATATTAACAAAATCTGGCTGATATTAAAAAAACTGTTTATACAGCTGCTTATTTCATGTTTAATATTGATTTACGAGTATAGTAATGTAATTATGCTTTTATGAACATTATTGTTTTTTTTATAAATGACAAAATCAATGGATTTTTTATAATATAATGTTATATTAAACATTAAATAATGAGCCCATGATAAAACTTTGATGCATTTAGTTTTTTAATACTTATTTTATCAACTTTTTTTAAAGCATGTAGATCTACGCTTTATTATAAAAGTTATTTTATTACATAAGGAAATATGTGGTAATAGTAACTTCTAGAAATTTATATTTAATACTATAATTGTTAATTCAAATACTTAATCTCTTAAGATCTTGTTTGTTATATATATATTTTTTTTAAATTCAAAAGAACCTGTCCACTATATATATATATATAAGGAAAAATACTTTTTTCCTTTTAAATAAAATAGTAACAATCGAAAAAATCTAATACTCGCACATTAATTTAAATTATTATAAAATTAATAATTAATAGTAACATTATTACTATCTTAATTCAATTACAAGTTACTGCAACGTCAGTAATTAACATTTATATATATATCATAGAAATAGTCCTTGATTATAAAACTAATGAAATCTTTTTATTTTTTTCATTCTGAAAATGTTCTGAGTGCGATGGTAAGTATTTTAACATGGAATTCATTTGATAAGTGAATGAATGATATGTATAATTTTCTGTTTTGGCTGTTACTTAAATCTATTGTTTAATACATGTAAAATCTAAAGAAATGAAATTGGATGAAATAAACCTATGAATGAATAAACAAAATAATATGAAATTGTTCAAATAAAATAGTACAGATCAGTACAACTTAGGTACCAGGTTAACATAAGATATAAAAACAAAAAGATTTATAGTAAAATTTAACAAAAATAATCAGTTATTATATAATAAGATAAGTTGGAGTTAAAAACCCGTTTTTGTACCGTTTTAACCATGGAGTATATAATTTACTAAAATAATACATTATTTAATGAAAACAAAAGCCTAAATTCATTTTAACGAATTTTTTATTTCCCTTTATATTTAATTTAATGTAGTTTTTTAAATATTAGTTGGTTAATTTCCGTATCCAGATATTAAACCCAGATGATCGTGCGTGAAGGAATATGTCATCAGAAGGCAAGCCAGGAGATGTTTCTAGTTATGGATTAATAAACAGCTGCATTTTGTGATACCTTCAATGTACCTTTACGTAGCGAAATTTGTTTTGGATCTCGTCATTCCTGTTTTTAGGCGATTTAGAGCTCACTAGGTGTCGTACATTAGTTGCGAGCCCGGTATGAGATTTTCTTGTAATGTTATGAAAACTGCGGAACTAAATTTTACGATATCTCTAGACATTGTGCCTCGGGAGAAAGTAGTTCTGACGCAACAAAGAAAGCTGTTTTTCGACTTCAGGCAGGTGTGTAACTCTTTATAACAAAATAGAAGATGTGAAATCTGTCTCTTTCGCTCGCCTTATGTCGTTACATATCTTTGAATTTGTGGTAGGACGATTCCAACGAAAGGTAAATCTTTCCAACAAGGCAACGAAAATGATCAGAATCGTCTCATTTATTGCCACATCCACTGTTTTGTGTGGGCCGAGGTTTTCTATATTGGCGCTGCATATTCCGCGTCTGAGAGGTAGAGAGACGTGGCTGAAGTTCGGAGGACATCCGGCCGGGTACTGCATGATGTACCCGTCAGTTTCCTGATGATGTTATTTCTAGTGAAATAGACTTCGAGTTTCGTCTCCATCCAGTGTTGCTTGAACGATAGAGTCCTGTCAAGTTTCAAGCCCGGGTATTTTGGTGTAGTACAGTATTCCAGCTCATCTTCTTTCCATGTTACTCGCAGAAGTCTGTTAGCTAATCTTTTCTTAAATGAAAGGCGCAGTTCTTAGTTTTACTAAGATTTGGCTTGAGATGGTTTAAGTCGTAGTATGGGGAGAGTTCTTCCAGTGACCTACTCAACTTATTCTTCATTTCTTTAGAGCTGTATCCTTGTGTTGTCACAGTAAAATCTTCGGCTTTTTTGTTTTCTTGAATGATGGACTGACGGAACGAAGGACATTTAATATTAAGAAGTAAGCATTAGGAACATAACCTAAAATTTTGTATTTTCCGTAAGACATTCTAAATAAGAATCCCCAATTTGACAAAATATTTATACCATACTATCAGATACAAGCTGAATTAAACAAAAAACAAAAAAAAAAAATAATTTAAAAAATTAAAGCTAGTTGTAAAAATAAACACAAATATTATTAATAAAGCCTAGATGATACTGAAGACGTGTATTATATAAAATGTATGAAATATAGTAGATTGTTCAATTCCTCTTAAAGGAATTCTTCATAAGTTATCCTAAATTAATTTTTTCGTTTTAGTGTTCATCGCTTTAAAATTAAATTAATATCATTGTTCGAGAAAAAATATTAATAATAAGCCAGTTATGAACTAATAAAAAAATCATATAATACAATTAATAACATCTTTAACATTTCTTGACTAAGAGTTGTAAACATAAATCATGTTTTTTTTTAATGATATTTTTATGTTTTATTTTATCTTAACAAAGAAAGAGAATAAATAAATGACTATAATAAGTATACAAAGATAAAAGTAAAAAAAAAAAAAAAAACAAAGACAAATTATAAGTACAGAATATTGTTTTAATTAAAAGTAGTGGTGATGGTGGTTCCGGGTCTGAAACCATCAAGTCTTGATTTATTAAAAAAAATAATAATGTAACAATAATTGAAGGATAACTAAAGATAGATAAAAGAGAAAGAGAAATAAGAGCAAAGGGGGTTATTATAAAGGTCACTGACACATAATTTCATGATTATATATATGGTATATATAAATATATTCACAGTATGTAATTATGATTAATGCATTTCATTTTAATAAATATTTTTTTTTTCATTTCTTTCTTTTCTTTTAAAATCTTTTTCAGCTGTCAATATTTTAGGGTGTGAATAAAATTAATGTATAACTTATTAATAATGACAAGGAGTAATTTAAATGCTTAATTATAAAATTATACCCACATACAATCAATACACACACATACACAAATACATTTATTAAACATATGGTAAGTTATGTTACAATACTTATTTGTTTTGACTTAACCTTCATAATTAAAATATATAGATCAATTTAATCGTAGGCTGCAGTATTTTAATAATTAAAAACAGATTATTAATTTCTTTGTAAATACTTCATTGAACTTTAGATTAATCAAAATGTGGTTTTATTCTTTTAAATAATAAATATTTTAAAATTTACATCAGACAGCTATAACTATTTAATATTTTCTATTCACTTTGTATGGAATGATAATAAATTTGGCAGAGTGGAAACGTCTCATTCTTTCATCCGAAGATTCCGGGTTCGAATCCCGGCCAGACATGGCATTTTTCACGCACTAAAAAATTTTTATTTCATATCCCCATGCACTAGCTTTCCAGATTATATGGTGAATTAATCATCAAAAAAAATATACTAAAAAAAAAAAGAAAAAAGATATACTAAAGAAAAACTAAAGAAATAGAAGTAAAGAATAAAGAGGTAATAGTGGTAAGGAAAAGTGCAGGAAAAATAAAAAAAATAAAAAATGACACATATTTGGGGACTATGATGACAGAAGACTGGAAGAGTGAAATGGAAATAAAAGGACGGATACTAATGGAAAAGGAAGCCTTCAGTAAAAATAGGAAATTACTTCTCGATGTAGAAAAAGTCTGCACATAATTTAAGAAAGAGGTTAGCTGTATGCTATGTATAAATTGTCCTGTTAGGAAGTGAAGCATGGATGATGAGGAAGAAATGTGAATATGGAGAAAGTAAGATGGATTAAGTGAAAAATGAGGAAGTAATGAACAGAAATAAGAAGAAAGAAGACTTATATGAGTAGTACACAAACGAAAAGGAAATTGGTGAACACATGTGGCTAACGAAAGACAACTGCATTGAACGGATCATTAAAAGGAGAAAGAAAGAGAGAAAGAAAAAGGAAAAGTTTAATAGATGAGGTGAAAATTTGAGGGTACGAAGGAGAAGACTTGGAGCAAGGATGCTAGCGTAAGGAACCTGCCGCCAGGTAGAACACCACATGATGTGATTCATTTACGAAAGGAACCAGTGATTCTAATAAGCAAACTCTTTTTAAGTTATACGTAAAAGGCGTAATCTCCAAAATCAACTCTTTACTAGAAGATGACTAGAAGATTTACTAGCCGGTCTGTCTGGCCAGAACCTGGGCCCTCGGGGTTCAGTAGAATCCCGGAGCCAACTCATGAGCTCCTGAGGGCCTCCCGGGGCTATAGGATCTATCCCAGGGCCGCAGAGTTGGCTTCGCTCACCATTCCCGTGTTGCCAGAGGGACCGGTGCCCTGGAAACCCGCATTGTTCGTTATCCTCTTGGTTGTGAGAATAAATCACGATTAAAATATTCAGGCTTTACAGAAACCTGAAAAAAAATTACAAAAGACAGAATAATAACTATGATAACTAAAGTACATAGACCTCTGGCGACAAAAATTCATAACTTATTTCTTTGCCATAGTGGCAAAAATATAATAATGAAGTAAAAGGATCAACATTTTGTTTCCTTAATTTTTTAATTTTTTTGCATTTCCGTGGAAGGTTTTAAGCCTCTGTCTACAGCTTAAAACCTTCCACGGGATAACACGAATGCATCCTGAAAAATTGAAAGTAATCGGTTCGGTTGGATTGTTTCTCGCGTGATGAGAGAACAAACAAAGAAAATTTTAATGCATATTTTTTTTGAAAATTATCTTGGGTGCGGCTCGCGGTAAGAAAGTAGCATGAGAATTTAGCGGCTCGACACCTGGCGGCCCGAATAAGAAGTGCAGCACCATAACGGATTATTTATTATTTACATGTTTTAATAAAGAATTTTTCATCTTAATAGAGCCTATAACAATACGGATTACATAATGAAGTTACTGTTAAAAATTTAGTAGCAATTACTTTAGCGGTTCTTGAGATTACTGCTAACATACGACTACAAACAAACGGTTCCTCTTTGTGTGTGTGTGTGTGTGTGTGTATATATATACATTTATTAGTAAATATATATATATATATATACTAATACACGTTTATTCCATCATAGTCAAATGTTTATGTTCGTCTTTGTTAAAATATTTCATTTCATTTTGTCAATAAATATTTTAACAAAATTGTATAAACATTTAACTACATTTAATTAATTTTACTCACAATAACCTAATTAATTTGATGGACTGAAAGTTTTAAGCGCTCGTGTTATTTCTATGAATTTTGTTGGTAGTAATTTTATTATTAATATTTGTATTTTTAATTTTAATAAAACGAGACTACATTGATTGGGATCAGTTCTAAATATAGGCAGTAAAAGAATAATATTCTCAGTTTTTATTAATAAAATATAGCTTAGATAAAAAATGAATTGGGAAAATAAGGTAAAAGTTTCTATTTGCTTATATAAAAAAAATTCTTCCATAGATTAACAAGAATAAGAATAAGAATAATTGCCTGTACGTGACAATACTACAATTATTTTTTCACTACTTACAACATACTTATGTGTTTGTCTTGGCATTTATTTAATTATTTAGGTCACTATCACATTCATAAAAATACACAATAAATATATAATTCGTTAAAAATTATTCTTACCGTGTAAAAGTGAAGTTACACAAAGAAAAAAGTAAAATTTAATTTTAAAAAATATATATATATTTTTATAGCTTGGGAAATTAAGAACACGTATTATAAAATCGAGAATCGTAAAAAAATTTCATTTAAATGATTTTAAAAAACGTAAAGTATGCATAATAATATTAGGATTCAAATAATTCAACAATTTTTTATAAAAAAATATTTTTGTTTTTTACAAGTGAAGTTAGTTGTCACAATGAGCTATTAGTACTTTTTTTAAATTTTAAAATGAGGTCATTGTTCTATTTTTAGTTCATTTAAAGTTTTAGTAATTTCCAACTGATTTTCTAAAACGTCTTACCATTCTAAATCTTCAACGCATATTTTTAAATTAAATACATTTTGTAATTTTATTACTCAAAAACCAAAACATTTTTGAATATTTGTATACTATACTCACGTGTATTAATATTAAATGCACTGTTCTGTTCATTACTTTTAATTTATTCTAAATTATTTCCAAGTAAGATTTTACAATTAATTATATATGAAATCATAACAGTCGAATTTATTTTTCCATTTAATTTAAAATAGATAATATAATCAATGAATTTTAATTTCTCTAATTTTATTGACTGAAATACTCTTCGTTTCCATATTGGAGATTATCTTTCTTAATATTTTATTCTAATCATAACTACTCCATTATAAAAATTAAAATACATTTTTTAATAAAAAATATTTTTATGCAAAAATATAGTTTTTTGTAATTAAAAAAAAATTATATTTTAAATATATATATTTTTTTAGTTTATTAACACCAAAATGAAAAGAAATAGATAAAAAAAGCACTAGTTGCGTAAAATAATATATTATTAACATTAATTTAACCTTCATTTAAACAAACAATTAATTAATTCTAAAAAAAAGAAAAGAAAAGAAAAAAATTATTTATTTTAACAATTTATTTAACCTTGAATAATGAAAGGTCAAATATATAAAATATTTAAAGCGTTTATTAATTAATTATTTTAAATTTAGTTGAATAAAATTTTATAAATCCAGATTAAGAATAATTAATTTCTTATTTTTTTATTTAAATAAAAATGTTATTAAAAAAAATGTTTAAAATACATTTTACACGTGAAATATTTTTTGTAAAAAAATAAATCCTTAATATTAGTTTTAATTTATGTAAAACCATTAATTAATTAAATAAAAAAAAAAAGTTTTGTTTTTTGACACAGTTAGGACCAGACCAAAAAATATATAAATTTATAATAATAAATTATTAAACTTTTACTCACTGACCTGAATCCTTGAACACGGAAATCTAATTATAATGGTATTCCTTTTATATTTATTATGTAGTTGAATTTTGTTGTTTTTTAATCTATTTTTATAACTGTTATCTACTTATCTATTCGTTTGAATATTGTGAACCGCGTGTAATTTAATATTATAGAATAATGATCCGGTATTTAAAAATAAATTGAACCTAATTAAAATATTATATCATTGAATTTTAAAACAATTCATTGAGGAATGAGGATGGTTGGCTTATTAGATTGTGAAAAAGGGTGAAAAAATTATAACAAAATGGAGTTTGTGAATGGACAAGGGAATCTAGAAGTTTATTACAGAAAATAGAAATGTTCAACGTTTAAGATTACATTTTGTTTTCTACTTTATTTGCCCCGCCCCCAGAGACGGACACCCACTCAAAAAGAAACTCGCTCTAGAGGGTGCCATTGCCTCAAACCACCTGGGCAATAACCCTGGGCCCGGCTATGCCGTTCCCAAGGCCACATCCAGGCAGCCAGGATTCGGTCTGTTCTTGTAATGCCTTAAATAAGAAGACACTCGAGGAGGTACCCTCACCGGGACTCCGGTCTTTACGTTGCCTCGCCTCAAATAGGGAACCCCCCGAAGGGATCCCCCACCGGGAGTCTCAATTTTTCTCCCGGCGGCTCCGGAAGGAGTACCCGCCCGATCATCGAAAGTGAGACGCCAGAGCATCCCATCCCTCCCGGACGGGGCTGTCCCAGACCGGAACCGCGTGGTATCCAGGTGCATCCAGCTGCACCTGGATACCACGCGGATCCTCATGCCGCATGGGTAATTTTGCAACCCCGGCCTCCAGGGGCGTGTCCATGCACATTATAGGACCAACATCTGGCCTCCTGGCGACAGCCCTTTAAGATTACATTAAAGAGTAGATAACAAACTGTATCTGTCAAAACACAAAAAAAAATATCAAACGTCTCTAAACTCATCTAATGCTATATCATACTGTACACGAAGAGGACTATTTTTGTTTCTTCACTTCGAAGAAATCAAATTTCTTCAGTTATCGCATAACGAAAAGTTATGCGATAACTGCGCTTAGCAAAAATTCCGCATATTTGGAAAGGCTTAGTCTTACTACATCAATCAGTAATATCTGAAAAAAAAGTTCTTATGCTTTCCTGGCATTGGTTATTTATGAAAAAATAATGATACGTAAAAAAGTTTAAAAAGAAATCGATATTTCTAACCTCCCACCCATAATAATATTGCCCGCATGAATTTTATTTTGTCAGTTGCACTAACACTATATTTAGGAAGACATAAAAGAAATTCGGTTAAAAAATATGCCATAAATAAGAAGATAACTTTTTTCAGATTTTTGGGGATGGGAAGAATTTTGGGGCATTGTTTTTTTTTTTAAATGGTAAGATAAGCATGTACGCACGTACTGAAATTAATATAAATTAGGGCTATATTAGCAAACTTTTAAGCAAATTGATCCCAAAGAAACTATCTACCCCACTTCCTGGAGATACTGACCCCAAATGTTTACCAATGATCGCCCCATATAAATGAGTCTCTTTGCCAAATTTTATCAAAAAATGAAATGAACGTAATTACGAACATTCCTCCGACCTGTTTTTTGGGGGGATTTCTGGGTCATGAAACGTTGAGAAATACAAAAACCCCATATTACATTTTTTAACCGATTATTATTATCATACTTTCTTGCAGCGTAGCTATAGAGTTGTGGTGCCAGGAAAGTAAAAAATAATTATGTAAATTTAAATTAATTTAAACATAAATTAGATTGTTGTTGTTTAATTGATAAACTGTTGTTGAATTCGAACTGCTTTTACTTCCTTGTACGAGGTAAAGATAGTAAAAACAGTTCGAATTTGGAACAATTCAAATTTCAAAACAATTTGGATTTTGGTTTTTTTTTAACTGCAGTAAAAGCTTTTCAACGATTTATCGTAAGTGGTACTTATTTTCATTGGTTCCAGAGGTATAGCCAAATAAAATTTTAATTAATGAAGTATTTGGATCTTAGGGGAAGGCGCATCGGTTCGAATCACACTTCATCTCCTTTTTTTTAATTTAAATATATTGATTTATTAATAATTATTAACCTCTCATTGTAAAAAAAATTACGATGAATAATAATTCAATAATAAAAAAAGAAAAAATATCAGAAGTTTTCAATGAAGTAGAATTTTATGTATTTTTCATTTAAAAAAAAAAATGTGTAAATGTCATTTAATAAGCGTACAAGGAAGGAAAAAATCGGTTTTTTTTTAGATTTTGTTGTTTGATGATTTTGTACAGTTATTCTATAGATCTTTAATAGTTATATAGTGATGGTTTAATGCAATGGTTCCCAAACTTTTCCGAGTCGTGGTGCCCTTTTTCAATTAAAATTTTTCATGGCGCCCTACCCTAAGTAAAAGTATGACCACTCGTAAGTAAGAGACAAAAATAAATAAAACTCGTGTATTTTCATTATTTTTTTACTTTATCAACATTAAATTAATAACTATAAATGTCTTGGTTCAATTAATTATGAAGCTGTTACAATATTTCGCAGCGTCCGTGTGAAGAGGCCGCGGCTCCCCGGGGCGCCGCGGCTTACAGTTTGGGAATCACTAGTTTAATGTAATCTTGATGTTTTGGCAATGACTTTAATTGTTGATGTGACTGTATATATAAATTAAAAAACAAACTATAAATAGAAATTAAAAATAAACAAGCTCGTCAACAAATAAACACTAACTAGGCCAATTATATAATCAAGTTGCGCGGAATATTTAAAATATAACACCATAAATTCTGATAGTTCCCGACACGTACACATTAATTAATGTGGTAGGGGAAGGACAATATGAATTTAGGCTGTTATTCAACAGATATTTTCAGAACTGTACGAATTACACATCTTTCCTCTTTTTCTTTCCCATGTTTCCAACACTGCTTTTATTGAGGCCAGGAGTTATAAAAATAAACAATAATTATAATAATAATAAAAAAAAAACATTTTAAAAAGGTTTTAAAATAAATTATTTATGTTGGTGTGAGATGGGTAAAATAATGTGGAAGATTGTATGATTGGAGCTGGAGTGGGGAGGACTGTTTACTTCTTGCACGTTTGAATATTACCACTCTGTGTCAAGCATAGGCTTTTGAACAAGGTTGTGTAATCGTGTGTTTGTTAAAATGCGGTTAATTGTGAAGAACGTGTATTCGTAATGGAAACTTATTTAAAGACAAAATTTCATGTTTTGTGTCGACAAAAATTCAGGGAGATAATTCAAGGAAACACCAGTGAAAAATATTATTGAGAAGTTAGTAAAAAAATCTGTCAAAAAATTATTCAACAATTCACAGCCTTACTAACGTGATTACTGGTTGTAAGAGGACAGCGTCATTTGCCATACAACTCGCTCTACTATGGAGATGCTACAGGATTTTTTCGGTGGAAGAATCGTTTCTAAAGGATTACAGCCACCAAGATCCTCTATCTGACTAGTCCAGACTTCGTTCTGTGAAGTTATTTAAATTGTTTATGGGAGCAATCCACACACCCTGCAGGAACTAAAGACAAAAATTACCAATGCCATCGAGGAAATGGTACAGCTAAAAAGACTAGCCAGGAACATGGTCAAACGTGTTGACAAGTGCATAGAAGCGGATGGCATAATTTTCAACACCTTCTATAAATTATTATTTAAGTGTTTGCCAGTAAATTATTATTTATAAATTAAATTAAGTGGTGGGGCCTCCTTTAGTTGAACATTCTATATGCCACGAATATTCCATTATTTATTTTAATTAACAAATATTTTAAATCACGTTATAAAATAGTTCAGAAAATTATTATAACAATATAGTAAGTCATAAACTGCATATGCATACAAATCTCATTATGAAGAGAAAAATTAATAATTATTAGAACCGGTTATACAAAATAATAGTGATTTAATGTCACAACATTAAACTAGACAGATATTAATCTTCAATTCAATCTAATATAATAAAAATAATTATCTTTAACTTTTTTTTAAAGAAAATTCTAATAATAGTAATTATTTTACTACTAATAAATTATTTTATTATTATTCTTTTTAAATAATGCATAAGAAATCCTACTGACGTTTTATTAATTTATTATTTAATATAATTACATCATTAAATATAATTATAAAAATAATTGATTCAATAATGGATAAGATTTTTTATCAGTATAAATAAATATACATTAGCTTTATAAATTACCCGGATTTCTATAGTCATCATTTATCTAAACAGGAAAATCAGTTGAAAAATTCCACGCATTTCTTCGCACAAAGGTTAATTTGAATTTTATTTTCCATAAGTATTGTTTTTACTTCCTTGTACGAACTAGAGGAAGTACTGTGATTGCGAAAAATTTCAGTTTTCAGATTTCATCGGAAATATCCATTTTGACCAACCCCTAATTCACTTTGACTAGTTTTAGCGTGATGTCCGTACGTACGTACGAATCTATCTCACATAACTCAAAAACGATTAGCAGTAGTACGTTGAAATTTTTGATTTAGGACTGTTGTAAAATCTAGTTGTGCACCTCCCCTTTTGAGTGCAATCGACTGAACCAAAAGTGTCCAAAACACCTCAAAATCCAGAAAATTTCGGATTTTGGATTTTTTCTTAAGCAGAAATAAGCACTCATTGAGAGCTTTACAACAATATATCATAAAAGGTACTTATTTTCATTGGTTCCAGAGTTACAACCAAATAAAATTTTAATTAATGAAATATTTGGATCTTCAAGAGGAAGGCACATCGATTCGAATCAGACTTCATCTTCTTAATTAATTTTTTTAACTGTTAATTTTTTTTTTAAATTTAATTATATGGATTTAATAATTGTTAACCCGTGATTGTAAAAAAAAATTACGATAAATAATAATTCAGTAATAAAAAGAAAAAAATCTGAAAAAAATCAGAAGTTTTAAGTGAAATAAATTTTTATGTACTTTTAAAAATGTTTATATGTAATTTAATAGGCATTTAACAGGCTTTTTTTTACATGTGTGTATATATATAATAATTTTTTGTGACACATCTGATTATTTAATATTAATTGAAAATTATAATTTAGAATCGTATTATTTTACGGATTTTCTAGTTTAATTTCTGTTTAATTTTATTTAATTATTCTGGAATCTCTGTTTAATTTTATCTACATTAAAATTAACTACGGAGTAACTGAAAAATATACCCTCACAAGAACATATACACCAAGACATACATGGCCGATCTTTTAACCAATTGCAAAAAATTCTTATCTTCTAGTTAATTATTCTTCTGATATTGCTGGGCAATATTCTCCCTAAGTCGGAGTTGATCATCATTTCGTTTATTTTTTGTTGCCAATCATTTAATCGGTCTTTGGATTGATATGATTCTTCTGATCTTAATTTGTGTACACATTCTCTAGTTTTCAAATTTTCTCTGTCTTTATATTCATCATTCTCTCTTAATCTTTTTATTCTTTCCTCGGTCTTAACGGTTTCTTCCTATTTTTATTTATTATAATATTTCTCTTAATGGTTTTATTATTTCTTTGGTTTTTAACGTTTCCTTCCTCTTTATATTTATCATCTTCTCTTAATGTTTTTATCATTCCCTTGTTCTTAATATTTTCTTCATCTTTATATTCATCTTATTGACTTTTTTTGAGATATATTTCTTCATGTTATCTTTTTTTTCCTATATGATTGTTTACTTTTCATTTTTAATTGTACACAAAATAATCCAATAATTAAAACAGAATATTTTACACCGTAAGGTTGAAATTAGCATTTTTAAACAGTATAGAGTTCACTAAACGGAGTAGCTTAATTATTATTAACTTTTATTTATACGATACACTAGAAATCTAAAACTTCTGTTAACCAGCAAATCACGAAGATACGAATAATATTGATCTAATAATACAGGTAATAACTGGACTGGTATTGTAGACATATAATTTTATTTTCATGTTCATTGAGAATTTTATCGCAATTTTTAATATCAGGGCCCTTTACACCCCGTAAGTGTTGTGTATTTGTTGTTTTTGTCTTAATGTATTTTGTGAAGTTTGTGTTTTTAAATAAAATGTAAGGGCCCTTTACACCCTTACATATGACGATCCTGATGGTGATACTAATTTCTTCTAAAGAATGTGACGAGGGCTAATGACCCTAGCAGTCGATGCCCGTAAAAACCAGCAAAAAAATATATATAAAAAAAATAACTGGACTTTTACTATCCTAATATTTCATGTAAGATTTTTGAATTAATAATTGTATAAATATTTGAGATGTTAATAAAAACTAATATTTCAGCAATTGTTACAAATATTGCAATTGTGTTAAGAACTGGAGGATCGTATATCACTTTCAAATGAAATAAGTTTAAATGAAGTGCAGCAAAGAATCTGTATATATAATTTAATAGGCGTACAAGGAAGTCATGTAGTGTCCACATCAATTTTTTTAATTTTTTGGGGTAAATTAACAAATAAATGGACAAAATCAAAATATAAAAATATTTCGTAAAAAAAAATAATAAATCATATTTTTGTTAATTTAAAAAAAATTGTTGTAAATTTTACCTCCTTTATTTTTATTTTTTTTTATGATCAGATCTTCTAAGAATAACGCATGCACTGTTCTAACTTCTTTCTTCTCCAAACGTTTTTCGTTCTTTTCGTTAACTTTTCTCTCCTTACTTCGGTCCATCTACTGTTATTTTCTCTATTTTTCTGGAAATTTAGATGCTCATCCACTAGTTTTCTGAAAGACTGTCAAAAATTATTTCTTTGGAACTGTTTAGTAATTCTACATATTTCTGAATTTTTTTGAAGTTGCATATTTTGGTTTCCCTTTTATTCAGAAAAGTTAAATATCTGTTTTGTTAATCTAGTTTCATTCAATCTAAGTAACCTATTATTTTAATTTTCTTTGTCTCATAGTATGGCCTATTTTTTCTGTATTGATTTATTATTTATATCTCTAATAGTATCTTCCAGTTTTGGGCTATGGATTTCTTAAATTTTTTTCTACTTCTACTAGATTTTTCTTGAGAAATTCTATAGGCTTCCACATTATATAACGCCTCCTATTTAAATCTACAGTTTTGTAGTGTGTAAATTTTGCATTTTTGGAAGAATGTTTTATTATAAAAGGTAAAGCCATTTCCATTTTTGTGTTTTGGTTTCATTCCTCCTTTTTTTAAAACGATCATAAAATTACTTTAACTATATATTAATTTTTTTTAAAATTATTATTATTTAGTAAATATGGGCAACAAATTTTCATAGGGAACTCTGATTCCTTTATTAAAATTTTAAATTACAACGTATTTCTCTTAATATTGAAATAAATTCAAAGTGTTTAATTGAAATCAATATTTTGGATTAAATACGAAGAATAAATACCCAAGCCCAAAGAAAATATCTATTTTGATATGATATTTAAAAATAAGATGAAAACGTAACTCATAACTTGATATAAATTTTCTTACAAAACCTTTATACGAAAATAGTGCAAAGAAAGTAAAGAGTAAATTTATGGGAAAGAAATTGACTGAAATTCTGAATATAAATTTACCAATTTTTTTAAATTTTTACCAATTAAATTTATACGGGATTCAAAATAAAGTTTATTGTTTTTCACCCTGCTCATAAATACAAGGAATATAAAAATTACCTAATAAAAGGAGTATATAAATTTTTTAATATTTCAGTCTGAAATATATTTAATTAATTCAGATCATTTATAATCTTCTGGATTGACTTTTATAATAAGTTACTTTTCCTCTTAACTTTCTTCAAATCGTTCAATCTGTTCTACCAACCAATTAGTTCACAGACCATAAATATTTGTATTAAATCTTCCTAATTAAAAATTACAGTAAGTATTTCACAATAGCTCGTATAATATAACAGAATAAACTCTTAATTAATTCATTTTAAATTATTAATAGATAATAGTTTTAATTGATATTATAAAACAACTTTTAACAAATGTAATTAAACAAAAATCAATATTAAGAAAAAAAAAACTATAATATCCGAATATAGAGATAGCAACATAATTGCTTTAACGAAATAACGTCGATCAAATAATAGTGTAAAAAAAATAAGTATAGGCTTAACTGATCTACGTTAAAAACAGAAATGATTAAATTAAAAAAAAAAAAAATTTTCTTATGTAATCCAGGTAGAAAGAAAACACGAAATAAAGTATCTTTCTTTTTTTGTAATAAATTTATTAAGAGTATATTTAGTTATGACATTTTATTTAGGTATAAAAATGCTCTTAGAGGCATATGCTCTTAGAGTATCCCAGAAGGTGTTGACCAAATTTAAGAGATTTAAAATATCAAAATAAAGGAAAAAATTAATTTAGACAATGTCTTATCTCGTTTCATTTTCCATCCATGTAGATCTTGTGTTGTTTTTTTTTTTTTTAGTAACAATTTATTAAGAAAGACAGAGATATAATGAAATTTAGTGTACACGTACCCAGCAATATCTTCTATAAAATAAACCTTTGTCAATTTAAAAATAGCGGTCTTTTAAATATTGCAATTAATTTTTTTCTTGTTTTAAAGAAATTTTATGTTTTATAAGATAAGATTTTAAATCTTTTATTATGAACAAAATAATTTCTTATTGGTTCAAATCCGTTGCAAAACAGCTGTAACATGACTGAAATTGTGGATCATATGACGGAAATTGTGAAAAAGAGGATCACGCAAAAATTTAGCAATCTGACAATTTTGTACCTGTACCTATAATTTTAAATTTTGTAACTATATGTTGGAGTTTGTAAAAGTATACAAAAAATAATAACTAAAATAGGTAACTTAAAATTATAAGGCGGGATGAAATAGTGGAAAGTATTACGCAGGAAAATAGGAATAAAAAAATGAAACTGGAAAGAAAGATAAGCAGAAGGAGATGCGGAAAAAAAGCGGAGAAGGTAGAGAGGAAAATGAGGTATACAAGGATGAGGTAAAAACGATCCAAACTATGTAAATAAGCAATTTTATACTGCATCTTTATCATCTCTTAAGCTACATTATGGTTAATTTACCAGAAATTACAACTTTTTAAAATTTATGTTACTTTTTTAAGGGAAAAAACTGAGTTGTCTTTGAGCAGCTATATATTACGAACTTGCAGATTGAAAAAATTAAGTCTCATATACTATCAAAACATAGTATTTTCTACATTTGTATTGTGGTTACAGTTTATCTGAAAAAAAAATGAAGATATTCTTTACAAGTACGACTCAAATTTTTACCAAATAGATTTCAACGATACATAACTTTCTGAAGAGATTTTGTTTTTTTTTTAAATTTATTAATTCCTACACTCAAATTTTAATGAATAATCATTTAATATTCTACATGTATTATATTTCACATTTGATAAATATCTTTCGTTTAAACATTAAAACAAAAACCAAATAATTTGTTTCATTAAGACGATCTTAAAAAAAATCACTTTTTCTAAGTAAAAAAAAAAAAACTTTTTTTTTCATAACTTATTTATATTATAATTTAAATTTAAAACGCGAGATAGTGCCAAGGAAATTAATTTAATTTTTTAATTAAAATTATAGTCATTCTCGAGCGTCTGTTAACAGAACAGTACAATCTCGCTTTACCTATGCATCAACTAGAATACTAATCTTTCTATGAGATGGGTAGTTTTTAAAACTATGGTAGTGTCTATATAATAATTTTGCTATCTAATACATATTTAGTTTTTCTATCATAAAATAAAAAAATTGTTATTTAGAGTACGAATAATTTAGTTTTTTTCTATAACAAATCATTTTTCAGAATTTATTATTATTATTTTTTATAAGAAAAGTTAGACGGTACGAATAAAAATAATAATTTTCAACTTGAAATAAATGAATTTTTAATCCTTACGTAAATAAAGAGAAATGTCGGCTACGTTGTCGTCATTTTTACTTTCCTGGCGAATATAGCTTGAAGAGCAATATTAAAGGGAAAGTACGGTGATCAAAAATGGGGTATCGGGTATTTTGCAAATCTTTACGCTTTATAGTTCAATTAGTTGATCAAAAAAAGAACAAGAAAAATAGTATGTTTGTTTGCACTGCTTTTGGCCTTGTAACTCAAGATTGACCAAATCGATCTTCAAATTTACTCTAATATATATATATATATATATATATATGTGTGGAACATTGATCATCCTAATTTTTTTTTTTTTTTTTTAATTCTTAGGGGAGTGGGGGGATATGACAAAAAACTTAATTTCGATTTCTTTAGAAGAATTTTAGAGAAAACTTTATTACAGCAAATGTGATAGCTGCAATGGATATGTAAATAATCCAAAAAAATGTTTTTCAAAAAATCAACCCCACCACTTCTTAAAATTGAAATATATATTTTTTGTTATATCCTTTCGATTTCAATATTTAAAAAAAATATTTCAAAAGCTTTTACTTCATACATAGAGCTATCAAGAAAGTCTAAAGTTTTTTTTTTTAATTATAGACCTGGGACCTAAAATCCAGAAAATATTTTTAAAAAATTAAGCAAATTTATTAAGCTTATAAGCTAAAAATATAAGAATATTTAAAAAAAAATTTTTCTTAAAATTTATTCCTCTCCTCTAAACGTGTATATATATTACTGTAAAAGTAACGCAATACTTTCCCAGTTTTTTTAAAAAAAATAATTAAATAAATTAAAAATATTGGAAAAAAATATCTTCTTCCAATCCAATTTATGTAGATTATAAATTAAAAAAATTATTAAAAAAAGTAACATATTAAAATAATTTTTGTTTATTTTAATACCTTTTTCAGAAAAAATATTCTAGAAACACTGTAAAGCATAGTCATGCCATTTCCCTTAATACAAGTAACCAATTTATAAAATTTTATTGAAGAAAAATTTTCCATATCGCCATTAAAAATAATAATAAGGGAATCGTAATAGTATTTGGATACCAGTATAATAATTCAGTTTATTGTTTAGGGAATAAACAAAAACGAAGCGAAGAAAATTAATTTGAGAAACATCTAATTGCAGAATTACATTATAATAATAAAAAAGAAAAAAAAAACACGATGTAAAGTAATCTAACAATTTAATACAATACAAAATAGAAACAATCGTCACAGCAGATCGTTATGTAAAACTGGGTTAGGAAATGGAGCGTGACTCTTAAGAGGCACAAGAATGAGAATTATTTATGGATACCAAACTTTGTTATATCACCATTCAAAGAATAATAGGAGAGTATATACATATAATAATACTACACAGTATTATAGTAATAACAATTTTATAATATAGCTAGCGGAAAATCAATTCTATTAATAATTGACAGCATAATAATCTTATGGTGAAAGCATGCAAAATAGAATTGGGAAAAAAATTGTAAAGACTAATCTTATATAGATATAATGTAATATTAACAAGGAACAAATACGGAAATTAAACGTGTAATTTAATAAGGGAATAAATTAAAAAAATACATAAATATGATGTAATAATAAAAGAAAAAATTTACTTGTTAAGAAAAAGAAAACATCACTTCTGAATAATACAAACAAAAATGATTCAAACAAAAGATTCGATGTTGAAGAAATTTATCGGCATTTGTATAGAATTTAAAAACTCACTTAAGTTTAAAACTTTACAAATTTTAGAATTATACTAACCGTTACGATGATATTTATATTTACTTTTTACACGACTGTCCAAAAAGGAGTGAAACGTATTTAGAGAATGTATGCATGTATGTTCCACCGTAGCAGTTCAGCACAACAGTTGAACCGATTTAGATGTATGACCTAAACCCACCGGGTTGGTCTAGTGGTTAACGCGTCTTCCCAAATCAGCTGATTTGGAAGTCGAGAGTTACAGCGTTCAAGTCCTAGTAAAGCCAGTTATTTTTACACGGATTTGAATACTAGATCGTGGATACCGGTGTTCTTTGGTGGTTGGGTTTTTCAATTAACCACACATCTCAGGAATGGTCGAACTGAGAATGTACAAGACTACACTTCATTTACACTCATACATATCATCCCCATTCATCCTCTGAAGAATTATCTAAACGGTAGTTACCGGAGGCTAAACAGGAAAAAAGAAAGAAAGAAAAGATGTATGACCTACCGTTGAAATCCTTACGTTACCGGAAGTGTCATAGGGTATATATATATGTGTTAAAAAATTAGAAAAAAATATTATATTGTATACAAAAATATCACCTGCATGCCCTTTAATTATCCTATATTAAAAAGGTTTTTTTGGCAGTCGTAGTTTTTAATATTTATCTCTTGTTTACTAAGGTTGTTTAATAATTAGAGAGATAAACGACTAAATCGGAAAAACTATTAAAAATTATTAAGCAGAATAACCTAAACCGTCTTCCGTTCAAGTCAGCAAAAATGATATAGAAAATATCAGCCGTTCAGAAAGAATTTCCATAATTATAACCTTTTTTTTATTAAAAATTATCGGCTTCGCATGAAATGTGAACTGTGGAAGAACAGCAAATCTGATAAAGAGTTTTATTTTCTAAAGGTGTAAAACCGGACGAAATTCTTTCACAGCTGTTAAACCAGTACGATTAAAAAGTGTACGGTGCAAATTTTTATAAATGGATTGACCAGTTTAAATCAGGCAGAACAAGTGTGACTGATTTTCATCGTTGCGGACGACCGGTTGAAGTTTTGACTGGCACTTTGCCAAATAGCACTAATAATTTTACTTGCTAGGTTAGACGCATAAAAATTTAGAAAATCAGTACCGAGTGTTGGTACTATCCATTCTAATATCCATGAAAAGGTGAATTACCGAAAAATGTGTCCATGGTAGGTTCCGAGACAGTTGACTCAAAATCACGACGACAGTCACTCAAGTCTCGTTTATACAGAACTTAAAGACGGTTAAAACCGTTAAATACCGGCAATAAAAAAGGTTATTAGTTCGGATAATAACTTATGTTGAAACTTGGATTTACCATTTTGAACTGGAATCCAAACGTCAGAATACTGAATGATAATACAAAGTTTGCCCGCCAAGAAAATATTCAAAATTTACATCTCAGCCGGTAAAGTGTTGCTAATACTGTTTTGAGTCTATAAAGGCCTAATTTATAGCCAATTATTTGGAAGATAACTTAAAATCAATAGTGTGTACTGTTGTAACAGTCTAGAAAATAATTGAACCCGTTACAAGGAGGAAACGTGCTGGTTCCCACTCAGAAGGTGCAATTCTTTTGTATGATAATGTCTTACCTCCACACCCCTCAATGATAAAAAAAGCTATAGAAAAGTTGATATAACCCAACCTGACAGTCTCAATCTTGCACCGTCAGATTTTTTGTCTGTTTGGTCGGTCCTCTAAAAGAGTTTTTATGTGGCACCAGTTTTGGGAGTAATGAACAATCAAGAATGAGATAAAATAATGGCTCGGACACGAAGGTGAACAATTTATTACAATTGAAGGAAGAAAGCTCTCAGAAAGAGGAGAAAAGCAGTTATATAGAGACGGAGATTATGATGAATAGTAACTTAGTTTTTCTGTCGTAGATAAATCGAAGCGCTTCACATTCACCGTGAGAAGGGGAGACCATCTCAGTATGAGCATGGATGGTGTCTTGATTCCATAAACGGTGAGTGTGCGGTACCTAGAACTGCACCTAGATCGGCGTTTGGTCTGGAATTGTCACATGAACGCAAAGTATAGGGAACTGCATCCGCTGCTGCGGAGAAACTCACACCTCACGTGTTCCAATAAAGTTCTGATTAAAGTTCCAATAAAGTTCTAAGTTATCTCACGACCAATCTGGACTTATGGTGTAGAGTTGTGGGGGACAGCAAGTAAAAACAAGATAGATATTATAAACGTTTCCAAAACAAGGTAACGAGAACAATTGTAGCGGCGCCATGGTTCACACGGAACGATGAGATTTACGAATATCTTGAGCTTCCGACGGTTCGTGAGGTTGTGAGACAGCACAGTGTTGAATACCAACAACGTTTAGAAAATCATGTCAACCACTTAGCGATCGATCTGCTTGATAACAGTGGGGACGTCCGAAGGTTGAAACTTTTCCACGTGGTTGATTTAGGGGCTACTGAATGGCAGTTAGCAGTTACTATCTCAAAATCTAATGATATTATTTTTATTTCTTTATTTACTTTCTTTCTTTATAGCTACAGTTGTATTGATCTTTGTTCGACTAGCTATCACTTGATTATTTGTTTTTTTTATTGACTATTTATCTGTTTATTGGTTTTCATTTTTTAATCGTTTGTTTTTATGGGCTACGAAGTATTGACAGATATATTCTTTACTAATGAACTTTAAGATTATTGTTACTGATAACTTATTATGATTGACTTTTTATGGAAGTTCCTTAAAAAACCCCTAACATGTGCTTATTATCAAACTATTTATTTATGGTTCTACTTAAGGAGCCGATTGTAAATACTAGTCACGGGGAAAAAAGTAGATAGCTTCAACAAATATTTTCCTCCGTTTTTACACCATTAGAAAAACGTAAATAGGAAAATAAAATTAATATTAATGCATAAGATACCACAATAAACTACACGATTTAAGATTAAAACGTTGCTGATATATTTAATAAAATAAATAAAAACAGACAGAATACTGTTAGAATTTTCTAACTGAAAGTTTTTTTTTAATTTTAAGCTATACTTTCCTTTAATAAATACCAAAAAAATTAAAGGAAAAGTTAAAGGAATCAATATTTTTATCATTAATAAAATTATAAACAAATTACACAACCAAACGGTTTTATTTACCGCAAATTATCAACGAAGACTTTCGATTATTACATGAAAACGACTTTTCCTATAACAAATATAATATGGGGAAATTAATACAACATATATTAACTATAAATTTTTCAAGTAGTAATAAATAAAAGTACATTATTATTTACAAAGACTGTAGTGCATAATAGTACATGAAACTGTTATACTACTTATAATTTTATTGGTCCGTCTGACCATATGACGTCACTACTACAGTAACTTTACTTTTATACTATGTCAATGTTGATTTTAAACCTTATATTGATATACAACTGATATTCTCTCCATCCTCTTACACAGATAAAAAAGTAAATTTTTTTATATCTTGGAAAGATAAGATTTTTTTGAGATTAATTACTTAAGATTTAAATAGCAATAAAAAAAAATTTGGTTTTTTTTCCATTGAATACGTAAAATTAACAACTTCATTAAATATATATATTTTTTTAATTATTAAATTCGGTTGAAACTTTTACATTTCGAAATCAAGCAATGAACCTGATATGAAATAAGTAACTGGTCAGGAATATAAGTGAATATATACATATAGTTAAATTTATAAATAACTGCATGATAAAAGTAGTTGCTTGGAAACCCAATAACACCTATTATTAATAATGCATGTCTATAAAATTAATTTATAACAATGGACAGAGTCTTAAAATTAATTTCATTTCCCTGACTCATTTAAAAAAATTTAGATTTCTATTTCTATTTAACTTTTTCTAAGCGTTTAAGTTGTAATTGCTTTTACGTACTTTAAAGTCCCTATCATTTATTTAATAATTTTAGTTTTAATCAGCTTTACTAATGTATTTAGGATAATAAGACTTAAAAAAAACACTGATAATAACTTATCATCATGGTTATTTCCTGGAAATTCAACTCCAAGCTTTTTTCTTAACACAAAAAACTCTTATTTTGTATATATATAAATATATATATATACTCTTTTTTTTAAACACTAGATACCATTTTATCAGATAAATTATTTTAAAAATAAATATTTAAATTGAATTTGAACTGTATCTGATGGATTTAAATATCTGTTTTTAATATATATATATATATAACTATAAACTAACTCATACATGCTTCTTATATGTAAGTACAATTTTATTTTTTTTAACTCGTAGACTTTTTGTAATAAAAAGAAACTGTATTTATTAAATAAAGTCTTTAAATGAACACTGTTACTTCAAAAAAGTCAGTAATTCATAATTATTTATGTTAAAGTACTTATGTTAGGCTGCCTCTGAAGTAGATCATTAAAACATAAACAGTTAATGATAAGTTGCAGAACATTTTTCTTATTTTAATTTTATAGCTCATAAATCTTAATAGTTAAGAACAGATTGTAAATGATATAAAAACGAATTACAATAGATACAATTTATTATTCTTTAAAGTATAAAAAAATATATATATGGTTTAGTTCCTTTATGCATATTAAGATATCAAACAATTAAAATTTCAAAAAAAGAACTATGCAACATATCCTTTTTGCCTTTCCGAAAAAGAATAATAATAAGTTAATAATCAAACACTATTTTAACAGTCAAATTTTTGTAAAAATTAGTTTTAAATTAATAGTTAATAGCCTATTATTTTGTTTTTTAGTACAAAAATAAAATTTTTAAATGTTTTATTTCTTAGTACTTTTTAATCTACATAGAAATCTGAATTACCCTCAAAACCATCCAAATCATCTTCAACATTATTTAAAAAAAACAACTGCCTCTAAAAAGGAACAGTTCTTTTGGAAGAAGATTTCTAATGGAATTAATATCTTATGAGTTTTTCTGATGCTATTTTCTTTCTATCGGGCCACGGTCTAACCAAGTAATCTTTTTAATACTGCTTAGGGTGTTTATTAAATTGTTTTTATAAATCTACTTCAACTCCATCAACAGTGAAATTTTCTTTCGTGATTATTGAAATGGCATTTCCTTATCTAAAAATATTTCCCTTGTTTTTAGCCAATTTACTTTATGATTATTTCCCTTCCCATTAATTGCAATTTTCTTTAGCCGCTCGGTCCCAAAAAAGCTTTCGTTTTTCATTCCCTTGACTATCAGTGGTTTCACTTATTTGTACTGTTCCATAGCCTTTATACAATCTGACTGATTGTTCAGACAAAATTCAAGGTACACTCTCTGTTGTTTAGACAAAAGGGATTAAATTCTGTCAAAATCATCGTCGTTTGGCAAGAAGCTGTACCCAGGAATTAGGTACTGTAGAACAATCATTTTTAACGTAGGATGAACTTCTAAAATTGATTTAATAACATTTTTATATTTTCATTCCGTCCTCCACTCGAATCTCTCTAGAGTTATAGTTCAGAAAAATATTCGATACTTTTATTTAATATGTGTAATTAGACTGGAGTCTACTTCCTGGGCCTCTCTATCACCTAATCCTTCTACTCAAACGTAGCAAAACCCTCTATCTAATTTCTCTGAGTTGACGCCGCAGTTGTAAATCCACAACTGAAGTTTGTAAAACATAACGTTAGTATGTTTTCCCAGTAACATCTAGGAAAGATAAAACCCGACTTCCAAGAATTGAAGAGTAAAGATGAAAATAATGTCCCATTTTGTGGAGGGATCCACATGTATTGTTTGGCATACGATTTTTCTGCTTTAGAGGTTTCAGCTTAGAGCTCTAAATGACTAGATCGTCCTATTTATTTAATTGATTTTGATCTTTTTCTAACCTGGATGGATGTTTGCTAGATAGATCTGTGTTAAAAATTAGAGAACATTTTTGATTACTACATTGTTGATATTTGTATGAATTGATAAAGGCAATTCTGTCTATAGATCGGGCTTCACTTCATTTTTATTATATTCATCATTTATACTATCATTTTCACATATTTGCATATCAAACTCTACTGAGTTCGGTATGCTTGGTATATTTTGGTAAAATAATAATTTTAAATCAATCTAGTTCAGAAAATGAACAGCTATCTGGATACGGTATGCTGATTCCTTAAAACAAAAACAAAATTATACATACATATTTCATTGAAAACTTTAGCTTATATTATAATCAAAAGTAAACCTAAAAATCTTTAAACTCAAAAAAATAAATAAATAAATTTGTGTCAAATATTCATAATATAAAAGAACTACTCGCAATCGCGTACACACTTAAGAGTTAATAATTAATTAAATAAACATTTAATAATATAATTTATTTGTTAATTAATTTTATGATTTTTATTTTATTTAATTATCTAAATTAAATCCAATTTTAATCACTGATGTGATGATATCTCATTTTATTTAACCTTGTCTACTGTATATGGGGTAATGAAATACATTAATGTTTATGATGTATAGAGGATACTCGTCTCGTGCTGTTGTAATTTAAATTTGAATCAACAAAACTGATGATATAAATTAAATGTAATTAAGCAGCATTTTACTAAATGAATATTTTAGTCAATTTTGAATTCATTAATAAGCATTGTTTAATTAATCTAATGTATTCAAAGAAAATTATTATTATTTAAAATGTATTTTTTATTGTCAAGAATAAAAATAAACTATAATTATTTATTAAAACGATAATAATTAAAGTGAAAAAATGTATTAGTATGACTGATTTAAAAAGTAAAACAATTAAATTTACGGTTAAATCTATAATTTTTCTAATAAAGGTTCTTGTAATCTTGCCTTTTCCAACCACATTTAGTCGGAGACTTGCTGTTCTTGAACACGCAATGCAATTTTTGGGTGTAATATATTCCCCCGGATTAGAAAAAAAAGAAAGAGTTAGAATAAATCACTTAACTTATTGTTTTTTTTCTTTTTTCGGATTTTTAGTTATTCGAAACAAATAATAAATATCTCATTCTTACTTAAATTTATATAACCAAAGCAAATAGTTATTAGACAATTATTCAAATTCATTCATTAGAAATTCTATTTTTTTTTACCACAGTTTATTATTATTACTTTTTATTTTTATTCTCTCTTCAGGTCTACGCCCAATCACAGTTAACTTATTTCCTTTTTTTTTGTGGATAATAAAAAATGAATTCTGTAGCATATGAAAAATTCCAAACCTGACCGGATTAAAACCTAGAACCTTCTCGATGAAAGATTTAATTACTAACAAACCACCATGGAAGCCGCTAAATAGTATTTATTTAACATAATAATAAGCTAATAAAAAAAAGTATTGAATAAAGAAATTTCAAGGAAAACAAATAAAAAATCCTTAATACAGTTAAAAAAATATACGTTAAAACTAGAGGATTAGTATAAAAATTAAAAAAATCACATTAAAAGGTGAAAGATAATGTAGATAAAAAATTAATAATTAAAAAAAAATAAATGAGATATTTTTTACAAAAATATGTATTTCTTAATCAAGTATAAAAAAGTAATTTAAAAAACATTCAACGAGAAATGATATTTTAAAAAGAAAAAAAAATTACGTGCAGTAAAGCAACTACACACAGAATAAAACTTAATAAAAAGTTATTCATTTTTTTTTTTTTAATATTATTATAATTGAATTCAGAAAGGAAATCGAAATTCAAGAAAAGAGGAAATTACAAGGAAATAACATTATACGGGAGAAATTACTTTCCTTGGAGATGAAAAATAACGTTTGGATTAAAAATATATAAAAAAGAAAACTTTATCAAAGTAATTTACAAATAAATAACTAAAAGAAGAAACCAATTTAAAAAAAAAAAAACGATTGATTTTTTCATGAAATAATAATACTTGGTTAACACAGAATTAACCACAAAATACAATAACCTTAAAATTATATGCAGTTTCATTTTTTTTAAATTGCAATATATCCATTCACTTACACTTACACACACACACACACCCACAAAAAATATATATAAACTAATACTTAGTCTATGCTAATATCAATTACAGTACATCAATAACAGAAAGTAATTCGTTATATAATAACAGCAGAAATAATAAAAAAGAACTTTTTAATTAAATTTCACAACTGTGTAATAATATGAACCGAATACCAAATTCGAAGTATAAATTTGAAAATTTCAAGCATTTAATTTAGGCTTAAGGAAAATACAAAAAACATTATCCTTAGAGTGTACTACTAATGTATAATAATTTTAAGATTTTAATTTTTAAAAAAGAAACTTTATATAAATTAATATTAAAAGCATACGAATATTATTTGACGTTATAGGTACGTTACAGCATTGATAATATAATGAAAGAAGATCAAATGAGATAGGTTAAAAGCAGAAGACATTCTAAGAAAGATTGGAAGAGTAAATGAGTTTAAAAATACAATAAAAATAATAATAATAATAATAATGTGAAACGATTCTGTCTTAATACGTATTTAAACCGGTTATCATAAGATCTTTGATTATTTGTTCTTCTATTCAAGATAAAAATACTCCAACTACCAACCAGAACAAAAGCGTTCCTCAAACCAGGATTATTGGGCTATTCTATTTTTAACCTATAACTCAAATATTTGAATCCAAAGTAAATACTGAATATTAAGAGAGATCTAATATTACACAGTTGTCTGTGAAATTACGTAACTAATTACAAACACTGTATGTTTACTGTCCGTTATCTGCAAAATAAGATTTAAGTTCAAGTGAGTGGAGAGCCAAACACAATCATGAAAAAGAATTAGAGAATTAATAAGGTACTATATGTATAAGAATGAACAGTAAAAAAACAGAAAAAAAATATTATGGATGATGTAAAACCATAAACGATATTAATATTAATATGAAGAAAAACCAAAGGATAACCTTTTTATCAACATTATGCTTTATAGAAATGGGAGAATCTATGAAAATGGATAGTAATGCACTCTTAAAAACAATTTACTTTAAGCTAGTATGAAAAAAAGGATAAGCGGGCAGTGAGAAAGGTAACAAAAATATGACTTTTTAAGAATAAACCAAACATGAATACGATACAACTTGATGGTAGATTTAATAATAAAAAGATATACAGATTTAAGTCCTAAATTAACGTAACAGAAAATAAAAAATATCGTGAAAGAAAGAAACATATATTCCTAAGTTGAAAAAAATAATGAATTTAAAAAATATTAATTCACAGAAAGCCGGATAAAGATTATATATATATTTTAATATGAACACAGCGAAAGGTAATGAACTTGACCTAATCACAGTTTTATTTATGTTATTTTTATAAAAATAAAATTATTTTAATTTTATTTGAAAAAACAAATAAATTCTTTTACAAATAAAGAACTTCTTATTTAAAAAAAAACAACATAATTTTACAACAAAATTAATAAAAATTTTAAACATAAAGGTAAAAAAACAAAATAAAAATAAATGTAATCATTATTTTACAAGTAGATTTACATTACTGTAATAGAATTCATAGTAGGAAACATAGTGTCATCATTACACACAATATGAGAACATTCCTACGACCACGAAGGGAAACCGCAATTCTGCGGTTTACTTTAACTGTAACAACAATAATGTAGCATACGTAATATTAGTAGGGAAATAAGGAATTATAAATTACGTCACGATCTCCTATTTTTATTAAGCTTTTTTTTTTAAATTATCACAATATTACGTTTAGATTATAACTATCTGATAGAAAAGATTAAGATATGTACCAGGTTTTTTTAGTATAAAAAATAATTTTACATCTTGTGACAAGTAAATCGGAACGATTTAAAAAAAATTAAAATCTGCTAAATCAATGTGTTTTTTATCTTATGTGATATGTATGGTAAATATTAGATGTATTATCTATCTATCATCCATGCGCGAGAAAAAAGGGAATTTCTCATTGAAAATATTCAAGGAAGTTTTAAAAAATTAAGCATAACAGATTTTTTTCAAGTTACGTTTTTAACTTTAACGTTAATTTTCTTTTTTCCTTTCATTTCTTATCAGTTTCGTTTCTTATCGAACGATGAAACTGGATTCCCTAACTACAAAACCTTTTTCTTCTAAATTGAACGAATTAACTAAATTAATTGATAAATTAAATTTAAAAAAAATCCCTTTCGGCAAGCCGGAAGGCGGAGGGAGATTTCACCGGTGCTAAGTAGAGGATAAAAAAGATTTCTAACTTAAAGTTAAGAAAAACTTCAAATTTACTCAATACAACAATGGTTGCATGTGAAAAATGTTTCACATGTTTAGCATACGACAAGCCCCATCTTCTTATAATTCCAGCAACGTTTTGGTCATCCCTTGCCGTAAGGAATGGTCATATCAAAAATTGTTTAGACAAAAGTTTCAGGTAATGTTTAGAAAACTAACGATCACTTTAAACCGATTCGATTCTGTGCCTATTAAGGGAGGTATGATATTTTTGTCTTCGAAACCTCATTTTTCCACCCCCTGGGCGAGTGGTTGGTGATATCAAAAAACTTTACTTATATAAATTTTAGGCTCTTACCCAAAAAATAATAGGAACTTTAAACGAATTTGATATTTTACGTAATATGAAAGTTATAGAGATATTTTGTTTTTGCGAAAAAGCTCCCCCATTTCCACCCCCCTGGCCCGATTTTGGCCGTTAACAAATTCGAACGAGAGTTTGGGACGAGTTATTTTTAAGGAACAATTTGAAAGTGATTGGGGCAAAATTACAGCAGTTATGGTATCCTCAAGAAAGTGAAATATATATATATACATTTTTAAACTGACAGTGGTTTTGGATTCCTGGGGATATAAAACGCAAAGATATGACGAAATTTTCCGGAAGTCGAATCATGGTACCAATTACAATAGGTAGCTTTCTTATGAAATCTACCTAATAAATTAAATATAAATGGTCGTTTTCAGTAAAAAAATCTGTTAATACTGGAAGAAAAAATGAATAATTACAGCAATAAGGCATACTATTTGTTTTAGACTAAAATAAATTCTATATTTTGATAAATCAAACCATAAACCTTTCCTAGTACATAAATTTCTTTAAATATAAAATGTATTTCATGTCCAAAAAGTGGTTTTATCAATTCAATTCCAATATATGCAGAAATGTTTCCTGATATGTCATATTTTGGACTCTCAGAAGGATAAACATGAAGTGCTATTACTAAAACTCAGAGAGAAGTAGCGTCCATCGCAAGGGACACTTCAACTGTACTCCCATATACTTTGTCAAGCCACTGATCATAATAGAAGTAATTTTATTCCTAGAAATATCATTTTTCCTTGCAATTACCCAAATAATTATTATAAATACAACCGAAAAAAAGGGTTATAATAACTGACAATTTTTTCATACGCTTCTATAAAATGTACATAACCTTTTGTTTCAACATTCTTAGCATATTTTACTTTACCATTAGTCATATTTGTTGCTCGTTTTGAGAATGTGTTTAAACCTCACTTAACGTTGCTTTCTTGGTAAATAAACGTGAATAGTTTGATACCTAGAATCTAATTTAATAAAAAAATAATAAAAGTTTCTCAATAATTCTTAAATCTTTTAAATACTATAATAATTTCGAAAACAATACGAAAAAGAAGACTGATTTTCTTTGGGCACTTATGTAGAATGAATCACAACGAAACAGATTTTCAAAAGAAAAGAAATTAATAACAAGTTAGATCTGAGAAATCTAACAAGATCTAGAAAGAAACAACATAAAACAGGATGAAATAACGGAAAAAGATGTGATTCATAGAAAGGTGCGAAAAATAGAAGTTTTCCAAGGAAGGAAAGATAAGAAAACTGAAACAAAGCGGTCTGAAGAAAGGAAAAAAAACGCTTAACGAAAAGATGAAAGAGCACTGGAAGATAAGTAAATAACAAAGAAGAAGGAAATGAAACTGTTACCTGGTCCTTAGGCGGCCGTAATGAAAGAAGAAAATAGAAAATAAAAGCATCCACTTACTACGAAAAGTAAGGAGTCATGTTGTATCTTGTTTTCCTCTTTATTCAACCGAACAAACAGCTGCATATGAGCATGACAAGGTTTCTAAATATTTAACCCTACGAATAACATCTTCACTTGGTTCCAGTTTAGTAGAATGAATGAAGAACATCAATACTTTCAGAAAAAATACTATGATAATACCGATTTTACACCAGATAATTTATATGGGTCAAATAACAAATATTAAGGTAGATGGTATGAAATAAAAACAAAATAATATACCATTTTCCTGGGATAAACAATGTTTTTTGAAACAGGTTTTTTATTCAATAAAGAGAAAGATACAAGCCAATAGAAAACGTTATAAAAACATCCTCTATTATGATGATTTATAAAGGCGAAATTTTTATTGAAATTTCAAAGTAACATACAATAGTCTTGATTTTATATACCCATAATTTTTTTTATAATCAATATTTTAATAAAAACTATTCATATTACAAATTTTAACAAAAGGCTTTTTCTTTTAATGTTTTTAATTATATGGTTTTTTTGGCTTGATGATATCACCTCATAAGCTTGAAAGCTTGTGCATGGGATATGAAAAATACCATGCCTGACTGGTATTCGAACTCGGGACCTCCGGATGAAAGGCAGAGACGCTACCACTCTGCCACGAAGATCTCAGTTTGTCAAGATAAATATTTATAAAACCATTTTTAATATATTTTAAAAAATTGTTAAATCCTAAAATTTTCAAACATCTTTATCAGGATGTAGGAGATCATGAAACAGGTAATGAGAATGTGCTTATAAAAAAGCCCTTTAAATTTCATATATTTATAAAAAAAAAAAGAGAAAAAATTTCTTTTTAAATGCTGATGAGAACTGTTTTCATTAATTTAAAAGTAATATTTTTCTCTGTAAATATCCTATAATAACGAACAGAAAATACCCATACACAAAAATAAAAATAACACTGTTATTATTTTTCATTATTTTTTAATAGGAAAAAATAACAATGAATGAATATAAATAACGGTAGGAGTATATTTAAAATCATAACGCTGTATGATTAATTTTCAAAAAAATTTAGATCGACATTAAAGAAAGGGAAAAAACAAAGGGAGGTGGGTTAGAAAAAGAAAGACGAAGTTTTTTTGTATTAAAAAAAAAACAAAGTAGTATGAGATAGAATATCCAAAAAATAAAAAAATAGAAAGGAAGAGGAAGATAAAAATGAGGGAAAGAGTATAATAAAAGAGAAAGAAAGAGATAAAAGTATGAGGGTAAAAAGTAGGATAAGATGATAGGGTGCAGTGAGGGGTTTTTAGAGGGAGAAAATGATTAACTGCATAAGATAGGAGAAAGCTTTTCCTAATTATATTCGATTTTCCCATCCCATAGGGAAAGATCCACCATGTTTATTCCAATTATGCAAATCTTCCTACTACAAACCCTCTCTCCCACTACTCATTTCATACAATTTTACCTCCTCCTCCAACCTTTTTACACAACCCAAAGAAGCTATAGTAGGTATAACTCTCCCCCTCCAATCTATGCCTTCTGAAATACATTAGTAAAACCTTAAATCATTTTAAGAAAATACATATAATAATATAACACAAAATCCTCTCTGCCATGCAAATTAAATTTTGGTACAGGAAGACGTAATTCTAACTGTAGAAAGCATTGAGGATTTTAAGACAATATTTTATAATATGCTTTGTCAAACTTAGAGAAATTGTATAACATAACACTATCATTATTTTAGAAACTCATCTTTGTAAAGAACATAAGATGTATGTATATTCATACATATATATATATATATATATATATATATATATATATAAATATATCTCCACCCACATATTCGGGAGTGTGTGGTAGTGGGAGGGGGGTATGTGTTGTGTGTGTGTGTGTGTATATATATATATATATATGATGAAGATCTAGATGAATTTTACAGTATCTAATTCATCACATACACTCCTCACTCATACTTGGTTATATTTCTGTGTAATTAATTTAATTAATTTATGAAAGGCTTTATTTTATTTAGTAGCACTGTATTTCCCACCCTATCTATCACTCACTCTTCCTTACTCAACCACATCTTCATCCATATTTTATTATTTCTCTCCCATTTCCTTTTACCATTAATAACAAAATATAAATAATAAATATGGTAAAAAAATAAATATACAAGTAAACTATAAAAAAAAAGTCTCAAACCATTTTCTTATCGATAAAACGGGTTATTTTTTATAACATTATAAAAAAATACAAATTTTTCATAACATTATTCATATAAAATCAAAATTTATTAAAAACGAACTTAATAATATGCATTTTAATTGTTAAATACACATCATAGTACTTATAATTGAATTAAAAAGAAAAAAACACCGTGTTAATTACAAAAATAAAACATAAAACCTACCTAAAGTTATAATTTTTGCTGAATTAATAATAAAAAAATTGATACCTTAATACATAAAAATATAAACTCCAACCTAAATATGATTAGTCCAAGCATAAAGATAATAAGCCATTTACTTTACTTTTACTAGGACTAGTCATAGCTGAATTGCATATCTCTCCCATGTTTATATATTTTGTTTTTCTTCTTTTTTTTAATAGTTTATAAACATAGATAGAGTTTTGAGGTTTTTTTTTGTATTTAATTGTTAAATGTTTTTACATACTCAAAAATCCATTAATAACTGTTAAAAAAAAATAAAAAACAAAAATGCGTAATTAATTCCTATTTTAACAATATGTAAATAGTTCTAATGTGTATTCGTAGTTAATTTATTTTAATAATAGCCGTTCCCGTCTAGTTGTAACCTCGCTGTGTTCGTTATCCTTATGTTTGTGAGAATAATACTGTTAAATAAAAATTAAAACCTGAAAAACTCTCTTTCCTCCAACGTGTTCCTCGTTCGTCATAGAAACTCTGATAATAGCTTCTATGCATAAAGGGTGATATTTCACTCTCCAACAGACCTAGGACCTCGATTTATAGCTTAAAACTTTCCCTGGGATAACATGAATGTATTCTGAAAATTTAAAAGCAATCGGTATTTTTAGTAGGGGTTTTTGAGTAATCTGAGTAAAAATCAAAAGAATTTGGTCGAAAAGCACGTTATTTTATGTTTGGCCTAAAACAATTTTGTTAAATGGATAATATATACATAAAAGTTTTAAACAAAACTTGTAGGGAATTTGATTCTGAGTAAAGTTGTATGAATATAATCTAATTATATAATAAGTTATAGAATAGATATATAAGATTTACTGCTACAAATGTAAATGAAACTCTGAATGATACAGTGCGCATTGTATCTGGTTGTCTGAAACCAAAACCAGTTCACAGGATTTACCCTTTAGCTGGTATAGTAACACCGCCCAAGGCGGAAAGTGACGGGAGAAATGGAAAGGAAAAAACAGACGACTGACACTAAACACCCTATAACCATGAGGCTGGCTTTCAATATTCAGCTTAACTAGAAACAGCTTCATCCAGAAAACAGTACCTTTGAAGGTTCCACCTGAAACCCGGCGCTAACAGTTGTGGAAGGAGACGTTACCAGATGTAACCGGCCTGGTATCCAAAGAGGAGCTCTCTTAGAAGATATCAGCTGCCATATAGTACTTAGCGGACGCTGAATCGACTTAGATCTGGAGTGGCAAAACGTCGAAGTAATATGGTGAGGTAGATATGTGTAGACAGTGATAAGTGATAGGTAGATCCAGACAATGGAACATTTGTTCCTGTGTCCAAATATGGGAGAAGCTTGCACACTCAAGGAACTGCTGTTACCAAGTGACAAAGCAATCAAAGCTGGAGTACTGGAAATGGATAACATGATAGTTTTTATTCCCGGACACGGAAATTAAGTATTGCTCCAAAACAAAAGATTGTGATCTGGATTATTACAATATTGTTTGTTATTTTAATTATTAAGTAGACCATTACCTAATAAATAAATAATTAAAAAATATATTAATTTTACATGGCGTTATATCTAGGAAGCTGTAATAAAAACATTATTGAATTAAGTTATTAAACACAGGATAATTCACGAATAATATAACAAATTTTCAGGACATGTTCTACTAGTGAAAAGAAACAAGAAAGTTCTTATAAATATAGGTTCGGAAACGCGAGTATCGGGTGATAAAAGATTTCGCCCTGATTTCTACGCCTTTAAAATTAAGCCACACAGAAATTCTTGGGACCCAAATTAAGGAGTATACTTAGTGGTTTTATTTGAGCTGAAAAACCAAATAAAAACAATCGGTCTCAGAACTGTATTTTTAATCGTTTTCCAGTAATCTCATGTAAAAGACCAAAGATTGGGGTCCAAAACACATTATATCTGGCCTGATATAATTTTGTTAACTGGGGGTAATAACCACGTAACATTTTTAAATAAAACTTGTAGAGAATTTGATTCTTGGTACAATGGCATGAATAAGTCTAAAAAAAAACTAAACACAAACGTAAAAATTTTGAAATTTATTAAAAACAAAGCATATCAAAATGTGGCATATTTTATAAAATGAAATAAAAATCGAGTAAAGCCGCTTATACTGGCTAGTTTAATATATAAATTTACATAATATGTTTACTTAACTATAAATACATAATACACACACACACAATGTTCCAACACAAAAGTTACAAAAGTTGAGAAAAAATGTGAAAGATAGTAAAAAAAAAAAAAATTATAAAATATATATTTATGGATGAAAAAAAGGTAAAAAAAGAACAATAAATAAAACGAATATAAATATATATTTAAACGTATCTAACGTCTGTACATAAATTTAAAAACCAATAAATCAAACAACCAGAGTTAAATTATCAAAAAAAAATAAAAGCATAAATAAAACATGATTTTTTTTTTAATAGATATATAATAAATATACGCTGGAATAAGTGGCTGGTTTATACAGAGGCTGTATATAACACAGTTTCAGAGAATTGAAACTGAAATATGAACTTAACTAAAAACGTATTTCAGAAATGAAATGAATGTTTGTGTATACAAATATTATTGGCGGACAATCATTTAACTGATGTCGACATGGTTTGCACGATGTAATATGAAGAGGAAGCTTATAAATGTAGACTAAGGAGGCTAAAAAAAAAAAAAAATACTGAAATGAATGAATGAATTGTGATATATATTATTTTGGTGGTAGAGTAGTTTTTAAAAATAAAAACAGAAAGAAAGAAAAAATAAATAAATAACATAGAAGGAAAAAAGGAACAAGAAGAAACAAATACTAAGGAGGACATGAGGTAAACAAAAAAGAAAGAAAACTTAAAGAAATATAAAAGATGTCAAAAGAAGTCTGAATCCTTTGTTCTTTGTAATTTTTACATTTCTTCCAACAGAAAATAATATAATATAATACCTTTTGCTTCCTCGTAAAGAAAAGATGGGTTGGTTACGTCACATAATGCTTTTATCCCGTTTTGTTATAAATATTTAAAAAGGTTTTTTTTTATTAATAAATCAAAATATTATTCTAAGGAAAATTTAATAATTCATAAAATTCAAGAAAGTTCTTATAAGGTATAAGTAGAAATATTTCCTAAGAATAATGTTGGAGTAGTTTTAACCTACCTGATTAATTACAAAACACGTTTTTTCAACGTGTTCTCATTAAAATTTTGAGATACCCATGGACCCATGGTGTTTGAAACTCCCAATCCTGTAGACCAATTGTAACCAAAATTAAATAGTATCAATGACTCATATTCAGAATTCATCGTACAAAATTTCTTAAAAATTGATTAATCTAGTCTGAAGACGATAACGAACAAAAAATAAGTAGAAAAAGAAAATAGGCTTATTCCCCATGAAATTGTCTAAAACATAACCAAAATAACAACATATTAACGAAATAGAATTATCTGATTAGTACAAGAATGTGAATTGAGTTCAGATATCAAAAAAAGTAAAAAATGCTTTTTAACCCCCTCCTTTTTTTGTGGAAGGTTGAATCAGATCAAACACTATCAGAAAGTATTTTAGCTACCTATTGTTTAATAAAATATATGAAAAATTTACCTACCCATTGATTAAAACTTCCCCAGGTCGATTGCGATCCATGAATCCATTGGCCGATTGTGACCAAACATTAATCTTATCAACACCCCATACATAAAAATTAACATTCCACATTGGTAAATCAATTCATATAATCTGGACATATATAATAAAAATAAAAAAACCCAACATACAAATTCCGTAATTTTTTACTATTAATATTGTACTGTTTGATTTATTGTAAATCAAGAAACATCAAAATCTGTAAAAACTCGGAAATGTTTTTAATATAGGCTACAATGATTTTCAGTGAAAAAATAATTTTTTCTACAGATTTATTATTTTTTTTATTAACCTCCAGGACCACCGTTAGGTATTGCTTCAGAGGATGAGATGAATGATTTGTAACGTGCGTGAAAATGCCATGCCTGACCGGGATTCGAACCCGGGACTTCCGGATGAAAGGCCGAGACGCTACCACTCGCGCCAAGGAGTTGTATTATAATTTTTGAATTACACGGCTGAATCCTATATCACAATGAAACAAATCTTAATTATGATACAGGTGTTCAACCAACCAATCAAAAGCCTACACTTTTCAACCTCTAACCAATCAGATCCGGGTATTGTTTAATATATCGGCTGTTTTTTTACTTTGATTTTAATCCAATTTAGTAGTTAACAAGCAGATTTTATTTTGAAAATAGTTACCTATTGGTATATTTACCAAATAGGTAAATATACTATTGGTAACTTAGTTACCAATAGGTAACTAAGTTTCTATATTAAACTGTTTATCCTTTTGTTAACTGTCGGATTTTGAGGAAGAAATGTCTTTAATACCGATCGATATTAAAGAAAAAGCAGAAATTAAAACTAATAACCAATTGCCACAGAAATGTACTTTTTAATATATTTTTAAATAATTAAAAAAAAAGTATTCCGTAAACAATGTATTCTATCACTGATTTAGATCGATAATCCCAATATTTTCTCAGCCGTACAAAAAATACGATATGCAACTTTATAATGGTCAAGGCTCCCGTCGTAACTTACTTCGCACTCGTGCATTAATGACTATCATTATAGGCTTGTTGCATAATGTACTATTTAAAAAAAAAAATATCTAGGTATATAGAATAAATCTACATACCTAGTTAGAAAAATAATAATGAAACATCGAAAAGATCATGGAATTTAAAATTTTTGTCGTATAATAATTCGGAAACTTGTATGATAACGACTGCAACTTTATTCAGTCTAAAGCTATAAACAGCTTCGCTTCTAATTCGTGATATAAAGGTGAACATATACTTAAAAAAATATGGAATGTTTGCCAAGTAAGGAAAACATATTAAAATTTAATAAATATTCACATATTTACTTTGTTGAATTTTTAAACGATAAGATAATTTAATAATAATTATATTTAATATGATATCATAATAATTTAATGATAATTTAATAATTAATTTAATAATTCAATTCTATCTCGATTATAAAAATTGCAGATTTAATTTATTTTAAAATTTAATTATTATTTATATCAATATTTTAAAATTTCATTACAAACAGACTTCGATGTGTTTAATAAAGGTTATTCTGGTTCTATAGCGATATTATTTTGATATGAAATAATAAAATAAATCATCGATACTTTCTAGGATGGTTTACGCTACATTATGAAAAATAAAAATGATATTTTCTCGGGAATATTCATGCTTTTGATTTGTTAATTTTTCTTAAATATTTCTTGGAGATAAACTGTAATAGTATACATAATACAAAAGAAGAAACAAAAAAAGAGAAACTTTAAAAAAATAAGAGAAAGAACAAAAGAAAGAGAGAGATATGGATAAATATGATACGATATAAAAAAAGGAGCACTTTCTATCGTTGGTCCATTACAGCATGATCTACTTTCACTACATGGTATTAATATAGAACAACCGACAGCTGTATGGATATAACTTACAAACAAACCGGCCTTAATTTACAAACCCAGTTTGTAAATTACGTCATCATTATATTTTACTTTAAATATTTTCTCATGACAATGTTTAAAACTGAAAAAAAAAAAAAACATTCCACCCACTCGTTCACTTCCTACTATTAAATTATATTATATTATGCAGTACGTACATAATTTATTACTATTATAACACCTTATCTATATTAAATTTAATTAAATTTCACATACAAATGTAACCTACTTTTTTTTTATATAATTACATCGAGAACTGTCGACTGTAATATAAAATTTATTTCTCAGTATTATTTATTTGTTTATATGTGTTAAGAACTATGTCCCGGTATTAAATAACAATATTTTAAAATCAATAACTTATAATATGTAAATAAATTAATATTAGTCAAGCAATAAATTTTAACTCAATTTAAGAAAATAAAGAGACCGTTAAATATATATGAAATTAAAAAAAATTTGTTTGAATAAATTATGTCATTTTTATAAAGAATTAATTATGTTTACATAACATAAACAACGCCCTGTTGAATTACAGCGGAATATTGTAGAGTTTCTCTGCTGGAAAAGAAAAAAACCGTTACCATATTTATTCAGTTTTTTAAAAATGATTATAAACCTGTATTCTTTTAAAAGTAATAAAAAATTATCAACTATTTAATTTTAAATTAATTTGAAAATCGTTCTTCCAGAGAACGTTCGGAGATAAACATACATAAAAACACATACGTATAATTAACACACACAACATCAACATAAAAATTAATAAATTTCATCAGTGCTTTATCTATACTTTTAATACAAATATTTTTTGTCTTAACAAAATACAAGTAGTTTGTTTAATCTGGTTCTTTTTGTGTTCATTTACTTTGGACGATTTATATCGTTTTTCCGTGTGCGCACAAAATGGTGTTTCATTTAGAATAGCAAATATTTCTCGTTGAATACATCTTCTATAAGAATGGTAAGTATACACAGACAGTGAAAGACCGGTTTTCCGTTAAATTTTCGGATACACTCGTTCTTAATCGATAATGTAAGGGCGCTAATCGAGAAATTTAGGGAGACGGTATCGGTAAAGGATTGTGAGCGAAATGGTAGACCATCAGTACTCTATGAAGAAAAACTGTAAAACTGTAAGCTGTTAAGCAACGTAATCCCAAGTCCATGTGAAAGTCGGCCAACAGAAAAACAATGGTGTTGTAACTGCATACAAGGCAATTCGTAGAAAGTTAAGTCTCAACCCATATAATGAAGCGGTTCAACAAAGTTATCGGTTGTGGAAAGCGAATTCAATAATTGTGAATTGTAGAAAATGAAAGTGAAAGGTTTCAATAGTTTCTAGCGGACAATTCTGATGATATTTTGGATTATATTTTCTGTACTGATAAAGCACGGTTCCCTTTATCAGGGTATGTATACGCACAGAACTAACGTTTGTGATCTACCAACGGCCCACATGTCGTACATGAAATTCCTCTACATGACAAGAAGATTGGGATGTGGATTGCGATATCCAGGGGAAAAATAATAAGAACGAATAATCCTTCTCTGGGACAATAAATTCAGTTCATTATTGTAAAATCATTCACCAGTTCATGGAAGAGCTAACCGAAGACAAAATTAATAATCCTTTGATTCAACAAGATGACGCGACCACACATATATCCAGGCCGTTAATATTGAAAGAGGTTTTCGGAGATGAAATCATTTCTAAGGGCTTGTGGTCACCTCGTTCATTGACTTAAATCCACCGGATTTTTACTTCTGAGGTTATACAAAAAGTAATGTTATCGAGGAAATCCCCATAGCCTCCAGAATAATATTCGTGATTTCACCAAAAAAATTTCACATGAACAACTTGTGAGTTTACGACAAGAAGGAGAAAAGCGTAGAAATATGTCTGGAAGTTCATGGGGATATCTACTGTAAGGTAAGTCATTGTTATGAATTTTACTAGTGCAAGACAGGTGTACAGTAACTTTTCGAATGCATTGTACAAAAACGTTAATTAAAGAATACAAATTTTACAATTAGCTTATAAAAACCAGGATCTGAATAAATTTGAACAATATGAAATTTACAAACACATGTAATTTGATAAAAAGAACATACCAAACAATAAATCACTATATATATAAAAAAAATTTCTTATTTTGCTATACACCAAAGAACTTCCCAAATCTTTTTAAAATGGGGGCCACTTTTTTAACCCATCGATAACCACTCTGAAGAAGGGACAAAATGACTTACTCTGAAAGATTCCCTTTTAATATATTAAATGCTCTTGTATTTAACTTATACTTCAGTATTATCAATTGTTCTCATAACATGAAAAACTCTTGATGCTACTTTTCATATAAATAAATTCTATGACATATTTATCCCACGTTACATAAAATATCATCCCTCCTTTAAAAGAGTAGCATTTTATATATATATATATAATCCAAATTTTTTTACAATAAACTGTACGTTACTTTGTTGCTTCATACTCTATGAATCAATCTTAAGGCTGTAATGAATGTAAAACGCCTGAGATAAAAACGGTAATAATTACTTTTTTTAGAGTAATTAAGTTCAATAAAAAACTAATCTGTTGTAGTGAACAAAAATGTGGATATATTTTTTGTAGTGTTAAATATTGTCTAAATTTCGGTGGGCTGGCATACACTGATGTTTAATTATACATATATTTATTTCAGTGAAGACTAGTAAGAAATAACATTACTTTTCATTTCCTGTAGTAAGCCATTATTCTTAGTTATGGAAATACCATTATTTGTTCGTCATGAACATGACATGAGTTTTATATTTGCTCAATTTAATCATTTGAAAGAAACGTCAACTCCGCTACAATAAACTAACAGATTAATATAATTTTCATTATATTTTGACACGCATATTAAAATCATGAATTTTTCAATTATTATTTATTTGATATTTATTGAAACGTTTTTTTTTTTTTTACTACGAAATTATTCATACATCAAAATAAGAAGGTAAATATGAACAAGTAGTTCACATAATAACTCGAAAAAAAGATTCCCTGGCAGTATCAATTTATTGTAAATTTCAGTAACAGAATAATTTATATATATAAATAAAATAAAATAACAAATTTTATTCGTCAAGACTTTAGAAACTGGTAAACACATAGATGTGTAAAAATCTTATTTGCGTTGTAAGTATAATTGTCACTTTTAATAGTAAAGTAGAGAGGATAGTGAAGACAGGATTCATAAGTAGCAAGAAGCCAATCACCGGTCCAACAATCCATCTCATCAACTAAACTTTCTAAACTTTGACATAATTCACTAAACATATTCAAAACATGGGAGTGTCTTAAACTATCAATCAGTTACACTTAACGCTGTGTTGTGTAACCCAAGATAAACTTTATAATGATGTAAATTTCTACGTTTACTGGCTAAATGATGAAAATAAGAAAAAAATATATAATTGTAATTGAATTACTAATATTTCCTGGAATAAATTTAATATTGAAATCTAAATTATTTTTTTAAATTATTAGACAACGTAATTTAGCAGAAAACTAAGAGAAAAAACGTACATCAAATCATTATTTACTCAATAAATTGTTTAAAAAAATAACAATACTAATAAAATCAATAAATTTACGAAACTAATAATTACATAACAATAATAAATCATTCGATTATACTACAAATTTAAAATGCAATATCAGAAATTGTCGTTATATAATAGCTAATTATGTAATGAAATTCGAAAAAAAGCGTAATTATTGAAAAAAAAAAAAATATATATATATAAAAGAAAGTAACAGACTGGTATGTTTAATTTTATTATTTATAACTCATGCTTCATCATAAATTACATTAGGTTACAGGAAAACATGAGACATGTAATAAACATAATATATATAAATAATAATTTTTTACTGGATTACGAGTACATCAATAAAAATATTAATTAAAATTTATGAAATTTATTTTTAAAAATACAGGCAAGTTGTCGATATCCATACTTGTTTCTAAATTTTAGTATCCCTCAGTTTTGAAGTCGTTTACATATTTCAATATCATCCTGCATAGTAATATCACGATAACCATACTTTTCCTCTTATAATAGTCGGGAAAGTGAAAAATTATATAAACTTTATGCTATAATGTAAAGAAATAAAAATTAAAAAAAAGAAATGGATACAAATTTATTACAATAAATAAAAACAAAAAAATAAATAAATATAATAAATAATAATATGATTTGTTCATATATTTATTATTGTACCCTGTAATAAAAAATTTAGGAAGGTAAATAAAGAATAAAAAAAATAATGTAATAACATAGTCATAATATAAAATAAGAGTTAATAATTTCATTCATAAAAAAAAAATAAATAAAATAAAAACCTTAATAAAACAAAAATATAAAGAACGATAAATTTAATGAAATTCTAATATACATTTTATAAATAATAAAAAAAAAAAATTGATGATGAAATTATTACATGAATGTAATATTACACAATTATTACGTGATATATACATATATAAAAGGTGGAGGAGGTATGTAGTGTAGTGCCAATAATAACAATAATAACTTAGTATAAATAATTTATTACAACGTATATTCCTACAATACTTGTATAAAATGTTGCGTAAGGTGGGTTGGCGTTTGTAGGAAGAAAAAAAAAAGAAAAACGGGTTCAATGTATTTAATAGATTATATACTATTGCTTATACAGGAAATAGTAATCTTTCTCTAAAAGTAAAACTATAGCTCTATGTATATAAAACTTCCCTTCATTTCAGAATTTGCTTTTTAATAATTCGTAAAATAAAACTCAAACTGCATTCATTTAATTCAATTTCAATCGATATTATATCATATATTTTTCTATAAATTATTAAAATTCTATTTTCAAAGATAATTTTTATAAAAATAATCAAGGTGGGTGGTAATATTTTTGTTTGTGCTCTAGTAATTACAACAGCTGTACTGATTTTAATAAAATATACTGTTGCAATTGGAACAAAAACATTAAGAATGTCCTAATTTCAAACATCCTGTCTATTTTATACGTTTTAAATCAACGAGGACAGCGATGCGTATTTGTATGGACCCCAGGACATGCTGATATTACAGGTAATGAGAGCGCAGACGAAGCTGCCAGAAAGGCAACAGTCTGCGATGATTTGGATGCATCTCCTGTAAGAGTGGCAGATGTTAAAAACTTCTAACTAACGTAGTTAAAAACAAGTGGAATACTGAATGGAGGAGTTTAAATACAAAATTAAACTCAATTAAAACTCCATATAAATGGAAAAGCGACGTGAAGTTGACTCGCCGAGAACAAGTAACTGTGACCAGACTTAGAATCGGTCACACGCGATTAACAAATTCATATTTGTTAACCGGCGAAGAGAGACCAATGTGCGGTATTGGTAATAAAACACTGACAGTCAAGCATCTAATAGAAGAGTGTACCATATATGAGGACCTCAGAAAGAGGTTCCGTCTTAGAAATGATATTACTGCTGATCTGGATAATGGAAATGAAGAAAAGATAGTTGCATTTTTACACGCCAGTGGACTTCTTAGAAGTCTATAAAAGTGAAAATTTTAAAGCTGTGTTAATGAATCTCTAAGAGGTAGTTTCATTTAAATGTGGAATTCTCGAAGCGTGGCACGTGTAGTGACGGGAGGTAGCCCTCTTGCCTAGGCCACCCTGGCTCGTCTGCATTCAAGAGCAGTGAGTCGGGGTGTTCCGATGATGGCATGGGAGACCCTCAAGGGTGGATTGAGGGCGCGAGGCTATGGGTGTGCGTGGTGCATGCCTGTAGCCTATTTATTTATAAGGAGGAGTCAACTGCCACGGCGCCCTGGCGCGACTGATATACTGCTCAACGGCGGTTCTGGTCGGCCCGAGGGTGCTTCAACAAACTATAAACGAGACACGTAGAAGAAGCAAATGGTATTAATATCTTGTATTTTTAATTTCATGGTCTTTTGAGAACCTTATCTCAAATTTTAATAACGGGGCCCTTTACACCCCCATAAGTGTTGTTTTGTCTTGTTGTTGTGATTAATGTTTCTGTGTAGATTGTACTTTTAAATAAAATGTAAGGGCTCTATACACCCTTATATATGACGATCCTGATGGTGATACTAATTTCTTTCTAAGAACGTGACGAGACCTTAGTAGTCGATTCCCGTAAAAATTCAAGAAAAAAATAAAATATACTTATCAAAAGAAAGCTGGCAAAGAATTTCACACTTTTCCGGTTATGAATAATAAAAATTAAAGAATTAGAGCTAAAAAAGAAAAACAAAACACAGAATTTATATTTTTTAGAGATCGGAAATAAATTTTAAGAAAGATTTTTCTAAAAATATTCATATATATGATATATAATATTCATATATATGAATATAATATTCATATATATATTAAGCTTAACAAATTTGCTTAAGTAAAGTTTTCTCTAAATCTAACACCTACTTCAACAAAGGCTAAAATAAGAAAGAGATCATTTTCAAAACCTTTACTGCATTTTCTCTCCGGGTCTACAATTTAAAAAATAAATTGTAAACAATTCTTGATTATATATACGAAATATAAAAATATATGAAATATAAACTTTCAAAAAAATTTGAAAAACTTTTGACCGACTGTATTTAAAATAACAAGAGATAAATTTTAAAAATTAAAAAAACACGACTGCCAAAAAAACATTATTGACAAAACAATACTATTTAATATAAGTACTAATGTAGAATAATTAAAGAGCGTGCATGTGACAGTCCGTTGAATCGTTGAGCTGCTACAGTGAAACAAACATACGTGTACTCAAACTTGGACAGTCGTATACGAACACTAGTAAGGCAACTTCACACGTATGAGATACGAGGTTTCCGAATCGTTCAGAATGAAGGGTTGAGATGCAAGTTATTCAAAAACGATTCATTCATCCGATAGTTTTTCAAGTTTTTTAAATTTATATATATATATATATATATATATATATATATATATATAGCCTATGACTCCCGATAAGGATTCCAACGAAGGGTATACATCTAAATCGGTTCAGCCGTTGAGCTGCTACGGTGGAACAAACATGCATTTATACACTCTAACTACATTAGACTCCTTTTGGGAAGTAGTGTAAAAAGTACACATATATTGTGTGTGTGTATATATGTTCATCGAGTTAAAAGTTATTATGCTTCAGACACGTCAACGCAGGTACATACTCGTATACATACGTACGTTAATGAACGTATGTATGTACATAAATAAGCGTGTACGTACATGTAAAAAAATAAGTGTTACAAATATGTACGAACATTACCTCCCACTTTATTTGTTTTTAGGATCCCTGGGTCGTGAAATGTCGAAAAAAAGGCCATGCGTACCATTTTTTGATCGCTTATTGTTGCATAGCTCTAGAGCTATATCAGGAAAATAATACTTCCTGATGATAGTAACTTCCGAAACTATTTTAAGAATATGAATTATAGATGAAAAAAAAACAAAAATAATTAAATAAAGAATAAAACTCACCAGCAATTTTAAATTAAATTTAATATAAATTATTTGAATAAAAAAATTTGTATGAAATTGAGGGAAGAAAAATAAAAAAATTACACGTTCTAAAAAAAAATTCATATAACTATGGATCCAATAAATGGGTAAAATAAAACCATTTTGACATTCAAGGAATTTAAGGAAGAAATATGATGATTTTTAAAAAGTGGATAAAACAGGTCCTAAAAATTAATTTCAAGTAATGTTTGAGAAAATTATGTCAAGCACAAAAAAACTGTCACAAAATTCAATTTTTTTTAGGTTTGACGTTCAATAACTTTGGTAAATTCCAAGTAAATAAATAAAATTTTGCAACAAAACTTGTAGAGAATTTAAATCTGAGTACGGTATGTTGTCATTTCAACTGAACATAAAGAAAAGTTTACAAAAACTTGATTTTTATTAAAAAAAAATAACAGAAGATCAAAATGTGGTAGAAAAGTACTGTGTAATAATTTTAAACCAAAATAAAAATCATTTCATTATTTAAAAATATATAAAAACAAAACGATTGGTTTAAAAACATTACTTAAATTTCATTATGTTAAATTAAGAATATTAACAATTATTGTCTCAACAATGCAAGTAATTTTTTATCGATGACATCATTGTTTTAACGCAGATTCTTTTGGATTAGAGTAAGTTAATTAATATACAGTGATCATAAATTATTCGGTGCATTTTAGGTGTTAATAAAAAAAAAACAACAAAGTAATGTACTTACATGCATGCTTTATTGGTGAACAGGGCATTTCAAACACTTTTGTTTACAACACTTATTAACTTCAAACAAGCACCACCTTTTGTAGCGCGTAAAATATCTAGATGATATTCAATTTCACGCCACACATTACGAAGAATATTGGAGTTATTCCATTAATTACACCTTCGACTCTTTTTTTTTTAGTTCATCGACGCTAACAACCTTCGTTACGTACACCTTGTCTTTGACAAATCCTCAAAGAAAGAAAATGAGTGGCATAACGTCAGGGGATCGAGGTGCCCAAGGATTGGTTCATCATGGCCGATCAGACGTTGAGAAAATTGTTCATATAATAAGTTCCTAATATTTAAATCCCAGTGCAACGGTGCGCCATCTAGTTGGAAGTAAACGATAGGTTGTCGATGTTCAATTTGTAGTACTGCACACCCCTGTAACACGTCTATATATAACTAGCACTAGTAACCGTTGGCTCGGCGAAGAAGAATGATCCGATCACTTCATAAGCAGTCAACGCACACCAAGCGTTAATTTTCGAGCTATCACGATGTGTCTGTTGAACGACATGAAGGTTCTCGCTACACCAAATCCGGTAATTATGACGTTTAACATGACCAAAAACACCAAAGGTATAAAAAAAAAGATTACTTTTTCTAAAAAGGCATTATCTTCGTTCACTTTTTCAAGAATATCTACGGCAAAATTGTAAAGACGTGGTTTATCGTCATTTTCGCTCGCATGCACCAACTGAATTTTGTATGCGTGAAGTTTTAGATGCTTGTATAATACCTTTACAATTGTCGATTGCAATATTGGTTCTATACTCGCACGACGAGTTGATTTACCCGGGCTTTTTAGAAAAATGTTTATTACTCGATCCACAACTTCCTCGAAGACGGCAGGTTTACCAGCATTTATTTTGTGTACTACACTTCTTTATCTTTAAACTGCCAACACCAACGTCTAATAGAGTCTTTATTAGGAGGATCAGGGTCGTACTGTAAATGAAAAATTCTACAGTAATAACAGATTCGCTTTCATGAAACCATAGTAAGCTCTTGTTTTCTCTTGCACTGTAGCCATTGTTCAATTGACGATCCCCCAGTCGTTATATCGCGCCAGCATGTTCATTCAAGGTCCATGAGTAACTCTAGTACCTACACTAATCTTTGAAAAAAATTAACGGGCGCTAGTTTGCTTAGATCATTTTTTACTAATCCCTAAAATGCGCTGAATAATTTATGTTCATTCATTCTGTATACTTGGATTTAAATTATACATTTTTACATACTAAAAAAATAAATTTAAAGAATATACTTACAATGGATAATCTATAGAAGAATTTACATATCTTATTGAATTAGCATATTTTTAAACATACCTGAAATACAAAAAACAAATTACAAATATTATTCAAAATATAAAAATAAATAAATACTGATAAAAATAAAATGAAAAGATAAATACAATTAATTTTAAATACGAGATAGAATGGAAAGTTTTAATGGGAAAGAGAATACTTTCTCAACTTTAACGAGTAATTAAAAAGTCAATTAAAAGTCAGTTTCAAAGTACAGTCTGAGAAAATTAAAACTGATTTTAAATGTACAGTTAGGTAAAAAAATAATAATAAAATTAAAAAAAAAATTAAGATGAAAAATATTTATTAACATAAAAAGAACATAGAGAAGAAAATAAACTTAATTAAAAATTAAATATCGTAAAATATTTATTACTCAATTTTAAAACTTTTTTTTTTGTTTTGTTTAGAAACATGATAAATTACTTTTAAAACTTTATAATTTATTATTTATTAAAAACAAAAACGAAACTCAAAATAAAAAAGTTCAACCATTTTTTTTTTTTAATTTTAAATTTATTCATTTAATATTAAAAATTAAGTTTCTTTAATGTTCCTTTTTTTAAAAATACTTAAGTATAATCTCAAAGAATAAATTACTATTAAGCTTCATTTTAATTAAAAATAATAATTAACGGGGGTTTATAATAAAAAATTAATAACGCTTTACATACAAAAATAATAAATAATGAATTAAAAAAATAACAATATTTACATCGAATAAGAGTAACATTACAATAAATAAATAAAAATGAATACGCAATATTTAAAAAAAATATAAATTAGGGTAATTAAAATAGAGTCTTAAGTATACAACAGTAATTACCGACCGGCTATGGTATAAGTGTATTAAAAAGAAAATTGATAATAATCCTTAACTGAAATTAAAGTAAAAGGAAAACAAAGAAGTATAACAAACATTTATAATAATTAAATAACTAATCCTTTTGTCCTTTCATCCGGAAGATCCCAGATTCGAATTCCTATCAAAATAGAATGTTTTTTCATACTCTACAAAATTTATGTTCTAAATCTCATGTATCAGATTCTATCTATCTTGGTAACTGAATAATTAAGAAAAAGACAAAAGATACGAACGTGTGTAATAATATATGCGAAACTCCTCTATTAAGGAAAACTACTTAATTATAGTATTCCACGGTAGAATATATACTTTTAAAAAAATATCAAAGCGAAGCTTTTATTAAATATTCATATAATTTTGACAAAAAATCATATAAGAGACATTTTCAAGGTTCTAAGTCTGACAAAGAAAACACAACATTTTTCACAATTTTGTTTTTATTTTCAACCTTAAAATTCGATACATTAGATCATCGACTTCCAAAAAATTTTTTTTAATACCCTCAATATAACGATTTATCAACCTCCACAAAATTAGTACTTGACTCAGCTTTGACTTCATCATTTGAAGTGAAACTCATCCAATGAGGCAATTATTCAGGTTTGGGAAGAGGAAGTAATCGCTGGGAGCCAAACCTGGCGAATACGGCGCATATAGTATTTCGAAACGTAGGCCATGGAGTTTTTCGTAACTCGAGAACTGTATTCAGAAGCATTATCCTGATGAAAGAGTACTCTCTTTTTAGCGAGATGTGTATGTTTTAAGTCGTTGTTGGACTAAAAATACATGCCGATTGAAGGGTGCTTCAATCGGTCCAGTAGTAAAGCGAATACTTCCCGATTATAATCCTGATGATTTTTTCCATCTAGCTTTGAGCTACAAACCACGAGATGTAAGAACGTATGTTTTTTTACAGATTTCATTACAAAGTGTTTAAAAAATAAAGGTCTCAGTCAAAATTGTGAAATTTTCTCCAGGTTTTATTATTACAAATTTGTAAGAAAAATGAACTGATGAATTATTCACCTCAAAAGTTTACAATGAAGCTTGTAAGTGGGAATATGAGAATAGAACTTTGTAGCGTATGAAAAATTCCATATCTAAACGGGTTTCAAACTCGGGACCTGCGGATAAAAGACCTTGGTGTTACCACTCCGCTAGGGAGATCGGTTGAAACCTTTATTTTTGAATTTTAATTAATTTCTGCCCAACCAATATATTATTATACCCTCTGATCCCGTTATTATACCTTTATATGGTGCTTTGGGACTTTTGGGAACCCGAGCTCAAGTTTTAACGTCATAAAGTCTACTGTGTAATTTACCAAGTCACCTTTGCAAATTTGAAAATGTTTGATACAGTTACTCCCGTGATCACATATATATATGTGGGTATGAATGTATATATATATATATATATATATGTATATGTGTGTGTGTGTGCGCGCGCGCGATCATAAATTTGAAATAGTGTTTGACAAACTCTAATAAAGACTTCATAAAACAAAAAAAGGAACAGCTATGCAATTAAAAATACTATATAACATATTTTATTTACAAGTAAAAATATATAATAGAGCCTATATATTACAGACTAAATATACATAAGCGAAAAGTTAAAACCAAAGATACATTTGGATCTTTGCCATGTAGTACCCTAAATAATTCCATTAAATACAAAAGGCTTTTTATTAGATTGTTACTACTTAAACAGGCTACAATCTAAGCAATTTAAATGAGTAAATTTAAATGAAAAAGTAAAATAACTGGAGTGTAAAACTTAGTTTTCGTTAATTAAGATTAAAATATTTTTATTAATTTACGTTTATTAAAGATATTTACAATAAAGCTGAAAACAAATTTAGAACAAAAGATTTTATGATTAAATGTAATTTACTGTATTACCATATATTACGCCTATGTAACTCAAATTAAAATATAAGTCGTCTGTTCATTAAAAAATATTTTTGAATAAAATTACGCTGAAAAATTATAGCTCATAATAACTAATATGTATACAAAAACCTATCTTTTATAGAATGATTTATTGGAACAGGTTTTTCCGCTATTATTAACATACAATCTTTCTGTTTTACTATTAAATTTACGTACTTCTATCTCATAAAAGAAAAAAAATTATGATAAAAGAATTCTATTAAGAAAATATTATATACCTGGTATAGTTATCGATGCTAGATTCGACAGCAAGTATTTACTAACCTTCTGCGTATATCAAGTGCAGTATTGGGCGAGCTAAAAACATCGGAAATTTCTTGGAATCTAATATTAATACTCCAGATATTAAATATGTTTTTGGTTTTACCATACCCGATACTAATTTATATCAAATGAATTACTGCTTAATTTTATATCATCCTTATAAAGACATTTAATCTTAAATATAATTTAATGTACATTATTACAAACTATAGGCATTGAAGTTAGAAATTTCCAATTATAGAAAAATCTTTAAAAAGCTGTCAACGCGGTAGATATACTACTTTTAATTTTACGCGTATGTAAATCAAACTGTAATTTTCAAGTAAGTACTATACTTTATATATTGTACTATGGATAACAAATCTATTAAAATATTGTGGCGTGTGAAGCAATATTTTTCATTCGTCTTTCTTTCTTTTGGGCGTTTTCTTTCTGGGTTTTCCAATAGATCTTTCTTTCGCTTTATTTTTGCCTACTCTCTTCTGAACAGAAGTTGCTGGTTTCTTTGTCCGCCTTCTCTTGGAAACTCTTGAAATCTTACACCAGTTATTTCAATTTTGTCCCATTACTTCATTATTTTCATTTCATTTAGGTCTTATTGAACCAATGAGATTCATTAATTTCTGTTCTGTTGTAAAGGTGGCCAAAAATTAGTTTTGTGATTCTGTTATCATTCATTCCCATAAGGCGGCCGAAGAATTTAGCTTTTCTTTTTCTGATGGAATATGATATTTTCCTAAATTTCTACCTATTTTTATTGGTCCTAGAATTTTTCTCAAGATTGTACTTCTCTTATTCTACTTCTATCATTATAATCTGCATATATATATTTTTTGTGTTTCCTTTTATTTATTGAAAATGAAAAATAAGTTTATAAATCACGAGAAAGTTAAAATAAACTTACTTGAATGTGAAAATAAACAGAATGAAGGAACTTAGTTCCTATCGTTCCAGTATGCTGATTATTAATTAAAATAAATATATTCATGAAATTCTTACTTCCGTGGGCAAGTGATAACTCTGTCTTTCGTCAGCATGATTCTGAATTTAATATCTCTTCTCTTCACACGCTTCAATAAATTGAGTCAACACTTTTTTCCTTAAGTTATATCCCACCTGTGGAGAGGAACAAAGAGTGACTGGCATTCTTAGAAAAATCTATGTTCGATTAAACATGGTATAAATGTTAACTTGTTTTGCATTTTTTTATTATATAAAGAATATAAATAATGTAAAAGTACCCAAAATAAATTAGGCTTCTGTTAAAGATGCACTCTAAGAATAATAACGAACATTACAGAGCCAGTCGTCACATAGATAAATAAGAAGAAAATATTGATTGAACTTTTGAGTTTTGCTCTAATTATGCTTTTACCTTTGCATATTAATGTTCAACAGTATATTATGCCCAGTGAATAACTATAAGAGAAAACTATCCAAACTTCACTTTTTCCTGTGCCAGGCTGGTAAACCTGGCACAGGTCAGACAAGATGTCGGTTAAGCTGACTTTCTCCGGAAGAAACAGTTCCATACATGTTGACAGGAAGAGCGGAATGGGAGAAGGTAGTACACCTAGCAACAAGTATCCTGAAAACTAAAGCGAGAGAAGCTTGAGAATGGGATAGAGCTTGATTTAGGATCCAGATCAGTAAGGGGACTGAAGATCATCCAGCAAGGAATCACAGTTCCATATAAAAGACCTGAGACTCCGGCGAAGAAAGTGACTTGAAGGTGAAGGGGCGAAGGACAGCCCCCTGTGGAGCCGTCGTGCGTCTGCACTTGTGCGGATGGGCGACGGTGATGAAGCACGGGGACTCTGGACCCCTGGACCTTAAAGGCACCTCTTGGGCCAGTGCAATGCTTAAACTGCAAGACCGACCCTGGAGGAGGAGAAACGGAGAGATAGAAGTTTTAGTCCGTAGGGTGCGGGTACACATAGGCGAGTCCGACACTCCCCATTTATGGGGGGTGCGTAAATAGCATTTCTCAGACTCATCTATAACAAAAAAAAAAACAAAAAAAAAAAAAAAAAAAAAAAAAACGGTCTACTAGCCTGCATAGGATGCTAATTTTCTTGAAAATGTTTCAGCTAATTTAAAACATCTTGTTCTCAAATAAGATCAATCGAACATAACTTCTGTTAAAATACTAAAAAAAGAATAATAAAAATAAAAACTGAACGGTAAATTTACCATTCAACTTAATGGTAACAAATAACAGTTAAATAATGAGAAAATATCTACACCAATAATTAAACAAACCTGAACTCAATCGTTTGGTTTATCCAACAAAAAATAATATAAAATATATTTTCTGACCCTCTCCCCATCATCATCACAATTAGTTGATCACTATTACTGATTTAATCCCATTTTCTGACATGCTGACTTTTTCTGCGCAAGTTCATTTTACATTTTAATTAATATTAAAGGAATATTATTTCATATCTATAAACAGAATAAATAAAAATTATTTATTCACAGGTAAAAAAGTAGACGAAATTTCATATAAATTTTATGATGATATTTATTTTATAAACAATAATAATAAAAAAATAGGTTACAGATAAAAAATACCACATCAATACTAATAATCAAATCGGAAAACTAACTCACTTTTTTTTCTAAAAGGGAAGTAAAAAATATACATTTTTTATTATTTTTTTTTTATCACAAAACAGGCAAATTAATGACCTTGAAATCAGCAGTTAGTTATTACTGAAACTTAATTTAGTTACGAATATTTATAATTATTATTTAGATTTTCTACTTTATTTTTAAATGAATTTATTATTAGCAACAACTACTGAATAATAACAATAAAGAATTTTAATTTATCGTACTGGGTGACTGTATTTGTCACATAATTTTACGATTTTTTTATAAAAAAGTTTTCAAAATTTTGGAAAAAAGAAAATTTTTTTATCAATATATTTTTAATATTTCCTTCAAATTTTCTTTTTTAATTGTTGATTTTTAGCTAGAAAAATTTTTTGTAAAATACTAATTATGTAATATAAAAACTTGAAATTTTAGTTGCTTTTAAAACTATATTATCGTCTGTTCGCCATTACTGGATAAGGTAATATTAATTCTATTGTACACAATTTTTTTTGGTTATCGATTCAATTATTAACTTATAGAATGGCCAAAAAGTCCCTTTCCATGATATAACATACAGGTTGGTAAAAATATATCCCAACATTGTTTGTATGATTGTAAAGGTTAATCAGCTGCTTTCAAAACTCAAAAAAGCGTCAGATTTGTTAAAATTTGTTATTTTAATGGGTTCAGTAGAATTTTGATTTTTGCAGTGCTAAGATAAAATGGTAGAAAAACAAGAGTTTCAACTGAAGAAAGATTTCTTGCCAGTGTTTGAATATATGAGCGAACAAACGCAAATGATAAACATGAATACACAAAAATTAGATTCGATCAGCATTTTGAAGCTCCTACTACCGTATACTTGGAAAGTGAAAAAATCCTTTTTCTAAGGATCTTAAGGACGTCCTGATTTTAAACAATCAGGACGTCCTTTTAATCAACTAAGTAGCTCTGTTTAAAGAATCCTGTTCATGATCTCTTCATAAGCTGACCAGGAAAAGGTTTTCAGAGCTAAATATTCCCCCTTTACCACTTCAAAGAATAATAAAAAAAATTCTGGGTTAATAATTCAAAACAACTTAATGGCATACAGTGTTACCCTGTATGTTGTATCATAGAAAGGAACTTTGTGGTACTCTGAACAATGTATGCATCAGATAGGAAGAGTAACTACTGATCGTATAATCCCTAACTCTAACATACCTAATAAACTTTGATAGTTCTGTCTAGGATCTAACATACGTATAATACACGGAGATATTTGTAACAGTAAATAAAATTTTACAATTTGATATAAGTATCAAGACCTATACCTATTACAACTGTCATACAGGTAACGCACCCTTTATTTAAAATAAAAGGAACTGGTTAACAAATTTGATAACTTTTTAATATTAAAAAGAAAAGAGCTTTTTACCAGTTTAACCGTAGGGTTTCCCTGCGCTTTTTATTGCAACCATTTATTGTAGCGTTTCTGACAGTTAAATATTTTATAATCATTAGAATTTAAAAGTAGTTTTTTTAATATTAAATCCAAACATTATTTTCAACAGAAAAAATGTATTTTATTTGTTAAAAACTTTCAAGCAAGAAAAAGAGAGAAAAGCCTTACAAACTTATAATAACATTATTAAGAAAATATACGGTAACCGTATTTCATTGTAAGTATGTATACAGAATTAAATATTTAGAAATATTTCGTTTTCAAACCATAAATATTGGAAAATATACGTATCTAATAATAATAACAATAGTATATCACAGTATACAAAACATTACGAGGAAAAATATTTCTGTTATTCTACTTCTGAATATTTTTTACTATATATATATATTTTTTATTTATTTCTTTTTCCTCCAAGATTTAGAAACGAAACTTTTCTTCAGTGTTATTTCACGTCTACCATATTTTATTCGTCAAGACTTATTCAACCGTGGTAAAAAAAATAAAGAAAGAATTCCCTCTGAAAACAATTCATATCTTGTTTCAAAACATCTACTAACTATACATGCTGTATATACAAACCAACTTTACAAACACCACTTTATCCTTAAAAAGGATTCTTAGTAATTTTGTTTGGCCTACATTATGTATTTTATTCTGTTTTATTAAAAAAAGAATTAATTTTACGGTTGTAAAGCAACAATTCTAATAGTAATTTAATGGTATCATCTAAAAATAAGATTAGATTAATTTATTTTCATAAATTAAAATTATTTAACAATAAAAATCCTAAAATGTTAATAAAAGAGAAAAAGATTTAATTAATATTTTTTTTTTAATAACTTTTTATAAACTTACTTTACCCGGTGTTGTTGAAATTCCCTCAGAAATCTAATGATAAATCTGAGTAAAATTTAACGAAGTTAAATTTCGTTAATTAAACTTGGTTTCAATATTTTAATATTTTTTTTAAGTTGATTTAATATTCCTAACAATAAATACCGCAGATAAGAAAACGTCATTGTTCCAACTTTTTTTTTTTTTTGAGTTCATCAGTTTTTATCCCCCCCCCCTGGAGCCAGACCCGAAACCAAGCATGAACACAGCTCCAGGGGGTGCCATCGCCTCAAACTGCCTAGTCGAGAACTGACGTTCCCCCAGACGGTCGGGACTCGGTCTTTAATTAATCGCCATGCCTCTAATGAGGGGACCTCGTAGAGATCCCCCATCGGGGGACCTGGTCTTGACGCCAAGCCTCAAATTAAAAACCCCAAAGGTATCCCCCACCGGGACAACGGTCTTTCTTTGCCCCCTCATCGAAGTTCGATCGGAACACTAAGGAAGTCCCTGTCCAATCACCGGCAGCGGGACACCTAAGTGGCCCACCCTTCCTGGACAGAGCTGTCCCAACCCAGGTCTTCCCCAAAACAAAGGAAAAGCGCCTCATTATTTGGTCTTAGTCATGCCGCCGTTTAATCCTTACAATGTCTGCATATAGTGACTTGAGAATCCGCACGCGATTATAAAGCAGGAGCGCGATTAACATAAGTGTATATATATTTTAGGAGGTTCTCTGTTTATAAAACTTTATGGTCCTTTATATTTTGTATGAAACACAGTACCTTGAAATGCTGCAGGACTGGCTTTTTCCATAAGTAAATGAAGACTGACTGATTCATTTTTCAGCAAGATGTGGCCCCGCCATGTCAGCACAACCGAGTTTGTCGGTTGACGCATCGATGTTGGTGTAGGGGTAAGAGAGTCCAAGATTTGGTATTATACGATCCTCAAGCCTCCGAGATCCCCAGTATTATACCTTATGACATTTTCTTGTTGGGAATGTATGAAATAAAGTGTTCATGTTCTACCATTACCTGCTGATAAGGATGAGCTGAAAACCAGGGTCACAACTGCAGTAACTTCTCTAATAGAAGATTGTCTGGATGTCTTGATGTTATCCCAGTAGCAGGTGGACAGTATATAGAACATTTATAACTTGATACGTGAAAACATATTTGAATAGTATGTAAAATTTGTATGAAATCGGTTCGTTCTTTTTGAAATGTACTGCGTATTTATAATTAAAAAAAAAACAAACTTTTATTAGAATATACGCTCTTTTCACGGACATTTATTTATATCAATCACTTGACAAAAAAAAATTGATTAGAAATGGAATGAAGTATTGTCTGCCACTTTATTTTTTATCCACTTTTTCAATTTTTTTTGTATATTATCTAAATTGTTTATTTGTGCCAATCGTTTACTATCTACTTCATGAACATTATCATTATTCTACGTTCTAGATCTACAGATGCAAAAGAAAAGCAAACAATTAATAATGTTTAATCTATATATAATAAAATTAAAAAAAAAAAAAAAATAGTCTATAAAATACAACAAAAGAGGTGTTTATTTATGAAATTAAAATGAATTAAAAAGCAAGAAAGAGTCTGAAATAATTTTTTATTGAAGAAAAAAATAAACGTAAAACTTTAAAAAAATATATTTATTATTGTTTTATTCATTTTTCGCAAATAAATTTGAATCCAATTCAGTATTACTAAAAAATGTAATGTTTTAAAACAAATCAAACTTGATGATATTTAATATAAATTTCTTAGCATTGACGCTGTATAACGTTAACACGAGGGAATGGTTATTACTTTTCCTTTTTTATCATTTTTTAATTTATTTATTAAGTATAAGTTTTACCCGCTCATGATAATTGTTTAACAGCCAAAATGGGTATTTAGTTTTAGATTTAAATAGTCTTACTTTACTTATAAACGAATTTTTTCAATTTACTAAAATTTCACTCTTGAAAAAATCATAATAATTTGAAAATCAGAAACAATATTTTTCTATAAAACCTATTCATTTATAAATATAAAAATAATATTTACTAACTTAACTATTATTATTTATCTTGATCAACATTATTTATACAATTATAATAACATATGATAGCTTTTAAAGTCAGATTACTTTCGAGATACAATAAAAAGAAACAAAAAAAAACTATCCGTTAACAAATGCATTATATGACCCTAATAGAATATGCTTGTTATAAACATTTTTTTTTCTTAGAAACAGCAAAAAAAAAAAAAAAATAGCCCTAATTTTATTTATACAGATTAACAGATAATTTAATCCGCCCATTTCCTTTCCATTTATACAAACACACATACATACATACATACATAAAAAACACACACTATCCAACTAAAACACGAAGAAATCTAAAGTCTACACGATTTACAATGTAAAAGTTAATGAATAAGAATTAACATACCTATATGGAATTTATTGACTATATTTCTTTTTTATTAATACAATCTAATAATAATAATAATATTTGTCGTTCCAGTTGATTAAATCATTTACATGCGTAAAGATAACAAGTTAAAAAAACTATTCATTTCTTTTAATAGTGGCTTTCCTCACCGGGCGTTGTTCAAGTGTGGGAAAATACCTGAGATCCAAGGTCGATTGCTTGAAAGGCTACTTCATAACAAAAAGAGTTTAAAAAGAAGTAAAAAAAATAATAATAATATAAAAAAAGTAAGAAAGAAAACATAAATAATGACATTAATTCCAGCGTAAATATGGGCGTGTCTTTTTTTTCTACTCATTCTTTCTGTACCTAAGAATTAACATCGTAAACGCCTTGTATAATAGTCTACTAAACAACTTAAGACAACCAATAAAAAAAAATAATAAAAGTTTTCGTTTAAATTAAAATATCAATTATGAATTTAAATTAAAAAAAATAAATAAATAAATAAAAACGTGAGCATCTACGACAGCACTCCCGCGCGCACGCATAATTTTTATAAAATTCTAAAATATTTTCAATGAAATTATCTTTTATTATTAAAAGATAAAATTATAAAGAATAAAGGGGGTATACAAATATCCAAAGAAAAGCAGACCGACAAAAGACAAAACTGTTTTACCCAGAAAAAAGTTGCTGTTATGAAATATAGATTAAAAAAAAAGAAAGACATTTTATAAAATATATATTTATTAAGTGTACAGCTTTATTCAACGAAATATGAACAACAGGGAATCCAAAATAAATACAGAATTTTTTCTTGAAATTTAAAAGCTTAGTGTTACGTTACAGGATTTTGAAAACTGGATGGATTAATAAAAAAACGAAGAGGCTTTAAAATGATGTAGAAGAAAAGTAGTTACAGTAAAATGTGTTAAAATGAAGAATTAGATAGGTTAAGGCAACCAGAATAAGAAAATTTGGTTAAAAAAGGAGAACCACAGAAATTTAGAGGGTAGAAATATTAAAATAAAATAAAGATTAAAATATATGAAAAAAATAATTAAGGACGTAGGAGGTATGGTAAAGCTAAAGGATTACCGAATAATAAACAGTAAAATAGGGGAATGTCCTTCACCGCAATAAAAAATGCATCATCTAACTTACCACTCTTATTAAATATAATATTTAGAAAACATTTTTATAAGTGAAAAAGAGTTCTTGAAATTTTACCACTATTCAATATTATTTAACAATACAAACAGGAATAACTTAGTTACAGTAAATCGGTTGTATTGTCGAGACTCAAGTGTAGAACAATGTTTAATACGTTTTTGAATTTCATTAAGTATAAGGAAGACCATCTATTCCCGATACGACACTTCAAACCTCATTTAATTGATCCACAAATATTAAATTGATCCACCAGTATACAAAATAGAACAATGCTCTAACAAATGGACAAATCATATCAAGAGAATCCTTGAAAATCTAATGATTTCTTTATAGTTTTCATCATCCTCTGCACGGATCTAACGTGATTTGAAATCTGACCCGTACCAACGAATTCAAAATTAGTAAAGAATGGATCAAGGTTAGAAAAAAATGGGGTTGAAAGATGAAAGAAGTAAAGATGATCTATTAACGGAAATTCTTCCGTTAATATCAGCAGATCAAGACAAACCTTTCGATTCCCTATAGCCATCTTTCCAAACTAAAGCCTCATCCCCCGTTCATATCCTGTTGGGAAATCGATAAATCTGCACCCAGAATGGGAGTTACTAATTAACTAATAATGTTAACCAGCTAAAATATATACTACCTTAACACTATTCTCTCTCCAGAAGTTAAACGGACTACACGAGAACAGGCTAAGGTTTTCTAAATGAACAGCCATATCATTCTCCAGATTCGTGATGCATCGGACTATCCAGTCTAACTCGACAATAAACCTTTCGTCCCACGAGAGATAGAGTAATGATTTTACTTTAACCTTAAAGAAATACGGGTAATAAGGACATACAAAACCCTTATAATATTAAATAAATACTTTCATTTGGATTTGTAGTTGCTTATAGGAGTAAATACAGTACAGATATTGTAATTGGTAACAATTATCAATTACCAATTAAATATCAATTAACATTGATATTAATTGGTAACAATTAAGTTTCAATAGAAATCCTTGCCACACCAAAAATTGTCATATACAAAATTTAAAAAACAGCTAAATATTTTCCAAAATTGTAACCTAGGAAGTTCTTAGGAATATGTTGGTTTCACCCAAAAGACAAAGCGGCCACTAATTTGGCTTTCGCCCAACCAGTAAGAAACATAATTTACATTCCATCACATTACTAATCATTCACAAAGTAACCGATAAGTTCAATGAAATTTTGTATCATTATTTATGTTTTTTTTTTTTTAAGTTTTAACGATTCTATACAAAAACAGGTTCAAATATTATAAATTAATTGTTTTAATTTATACATGAGATGACTAAAGTAGTATTGGCACAGCTAATAAAAGAATCAAAACGGCCATCTATAACTATTTTTCAAATTTTTATATGGTTTTTCCTGCAGTAATCTAATATTTTATATAGCCTCTGCCTTAAATATTCTTTATAAATTATTAAAAATATCGATTCTAAAACAATATTATCCTGAAAGATTGGACATCGATCTGCAGAAAGACATATCTTTTAAACTTGTTTCGACACCTTGTTCATTGTCATATTTATCGTGATTTTTAAGATTTATTAATTATCGACTCATTATTTTCAAGAAAATATAAATATATATTAGATTAGGTTATTTTTACAGTATTCTATATTTTTTTAATGAGATTTCGAACAACGACTGCTTTGGTCATTTAACCCAATGGAATTTTGTACCGTATAAAAGTTCTAAGCCCGACCAAAATTCGAACCCGGTACCTCCGGATGAAAGGCCAAGACGCTACCATTCCATCATGGAGATCGGTAATTTACTCTATTCCTATAATTTTAAGAGGTGAAAGCTAGATGGGAAGGAAGGGCTGAGTTTGACTAACCATCATAATTTCTTGATTCTATATACGTTAAATTTTTTTTATTCCGTTCACATACGAAGAGAGCAACAGGCAGAAAGCATTTTCCTACTGTTTGGGAAAGAAAACGTGTAGCAAGTAACGATTGATTTTGTGCGTCGATATGGCAGCGTGCTACCGGTTGAGCAGTAGAGACAACAGCAAATCGGTATAAGGAAGCTTTGTTCCCTCCCAGAAAAATCTAGCGTTTAATTCTAAATAATTCATAAGTAAAACTCAATAACTATCTAAATCGTTAAGAAAAAATAATATTTTGGACTTAAGCAGTTTTTGATTCTATATGAAATAAATATTCTTACTTTTCATTTATCATAGTACTGTATCTCTTATGTAAAAAAAAGTAACAAATTTATATATTTTTTTAAATTACTGAATTTCTTGTGCGGTAACTATAACATTATATCAAGGGAAAAGTGTTGGTTAAAAAACAAATGGTTGGTTGACTATTCTGTCATCTGATTCATGAAAATAGTCAAGAAGAATAATATACGGAACAAGATAATTAAATAATGGGTTTTATAAAAAGAAGAAATAGTTATGAGGTGATCTCTTTCTGAATCCCTACCTAAGCTCTTTATGGGTAATCTAAAAATTGAAGTAAAAATTGGATGTCTTTTTTAATTTTTTTTTAAAACTAATTCTTGACAATTACTTTACGTACAAGGATTCTTAAACCAAATGTATCATTAAATTTTTCTTGATAACCGATTAGCATAGCATATTTTGAATAAGTATTAAAAATGTATTAATAAAAAGTAAATAAGTTTTTATTAAACATAAAAACGAAGCCTGCCTATTAAAACTGTAAATTTTACCAAATATTATTAATGTAATTAAAATCTAATTTTAATATTATTCCAACTAAATAAAGAGAAAATTTAAGCCATGTTAAAATCTAGTCAAGAATTTATGCAACATGTTTTATTAATGTTTTTAACCTTTAGGAAACATTTAAGTTACTTTTCAGACCACAATTTAATATCTGACATCTTAATTCAACCTTTACTAATATTTTAAAGAGCACTATTTCCAGGTTGTTTGTAAAAGCTGTAATAATAAGCATAAAATAATTTAATAAGAATATTTATTTTACATATATACATATATATCATACCATGTTATGTTTTATAATATATTAAAGAAAAGTTAACAGGGTTTATAATTCTTCAGCAATAAAATATTAATTATATTTTACGGTGTGTTGCGTGCATTTGTGAGCGAGTATTTATGTAATTTATTAATCTCTCTTCAATTATCTGTAAATTATAATACACTATTATTAACTTAAACGGAAAGAAAAACCATAAAAAAATTATTTTTTTTAGAATACAATTTTTTTTAAATTGACTAGCGACAAGATAATTTATACGGATTACGGTTAACTATATGTTTTTTTTTTTTTATTACAAAGTATTTTAGTTATAATTTATAGCATAATAATACGTACTATAATAAATTTTGTTAATTAATTATATGCCTAATTAAAATTTTAATTATACAGCATTCTAATAATAAATAGAAATCAATGCCACATATAATTTGTTATTGAAAAATACACCGCGACATATGCACATATTATTTTAATTAGAGAGACATTTTTTATAAATTAAAGAAAAGTTAACAATTATTGTCATTCAATAATAATTATTTAATAATGTTTCAAGTGACCGTAATTGAAATAATTCTTAAGATCCTATGAAGGATTATAAATGATATTTTAAAATGTTATAACAGAGCATGAATTTTATAACCACATATTCATATCGGTAGGGAATGTTTTTACTCGAAATGGTCGGTTATCAAGTTATCTTCCCTGTTAAAAGAATTTTTTGATAAAATTTTAAAGAACAGTACAGCATTCTGTTCTAATCAACCACATTTATCTATTATACTGCTGTTCATAGTTAAGGTACATTTTTTAAAAAAGAATATTGAATACCATCAAATGGCTTTAAATTTAAAAAACGTTTTTTAAACAAATAATTTGGCCTTTTTTTTTAAACATGCAATAATCTTTTGAACCTACCCAAGGGAATATGAATATTCCTAAGTGGTTCAATATTTAATTAATTCAATCAGATAATTACGAATGCCATTCTACTGACAATGGATGAGGGTATTCCTAAAATAAAAGTTTTTATTTTGGTTATCTAATTTTTGTTTTTATTGTTTCTAGAAGACAAGAAATATTTTGATTAGTTTAATTAGGGAGAGTCTAGATAAATAGTTTATAGTTATGATACTTCCATATGCCACAAATTTCACGGGAGAAAGATGAACCCGAACTTATGGTTAACGCATAATCTTTCATCAGTAATGGGTTCATCTCAACTAGATAAAATGTCCCCAACTTCCAGGAATTCTGGGCATAATGGACACCCAATTTTCTAAAGAGATTTTCCCCTTCCTCTAGGTGTTGTTTTTTTATTTTTATTCTACGATACTTCCAATGGCAATTATCTTTTCTCACCAACCACCAATTTCTCTTTTCTTTGAAACCTTTTTCGCTGTTTTAGGAACGGTGAATGTAGTTCAAACTATGCTAGAGAATTCTGATGATAACAAGATTTCTAGATTCATTATTTCCCTTGTGTGACCTGATGGATTGGATAAAATAGGGGCTTATTTTCTTAACCGTCAGACTAATATAGTTGAAGTTGCTATCGATTAAAGCTAAACACTGTATTCGCTTCTAAAACGCAAAAATAAAACTCAAAGATAGTGTTCAAATAGTTAGGGTCCAAAATATCCCAAACTGCATGTGAGTGAATTTGAAGAAGATGGACCTGATAATGTTTTATAAATACTATATGTAACGCCCTTTGTGAATGCCGGGATCTATTTTTCATCACGATTCATCTTTAATCACATAAATTTATATATATATATATATATATATATATTTCTGTTCGTTGACGATTATGGCCTATTACGCAGATGATACGGTTATCAACAAACGAACAGTTCGTTATTGAATTCAATATGTATGTATATGTATGAAGAACACTTTTTGTTTCGTATTTTGATTTTAAATTCGAATTCGGATTAAGCATCGTTAAAGGATTAGAAAAATTCACCAATAGACACGATCGGCCGATGGGTTCACCTCAAAATGGCCACAAAAATTTAAATTTTGTAATAATGATTAGTCAATAAGAGTGTATGCTATCAAAGGTTGGTTCAAACGTACTAATGTAACGTTTACTAAAATGCGTAAAATATGTAAAAATCAATTTTTTAAATCGAGTATAAGACCCAAAAATGCGAACAAAACTATCTTTTTAATAAATCAACAAAAAAAAAAAAAGAAGTAAAATAAGCCATAAAATCGCCAAAACACGAGGTAAATAGATTATATTAACTTAGCTATGTAGAACCCCAATTCAAATTTATTAAAAACATAACAAACTCATTGTGCCATTTGCAGATTATTAAAAATTTTTAATTAGAAATTGTGTAACTTTTTATTATAACAGATACTGAAAAATAACCAACGTTATGTAAGAGTATAAAAAATTATTATTTAACATAATATGTGAGTACTGATTTGATCAGTCACCAAATAATATTCACGTAATCTAAGGGAACTTTAAAACATAAAAATAACCTTTTGAAGACTTATACAACCTTAATATAAAATAATTAGCTTATAAAGTGTGGAAATAATTAATAATAAGAAAAGTCTAATTAGACTTCATTGATAGCTGGTTTTGTGTTTAACAAGATCGGAATGATGTAGTTACTTATAATGTACAAAATCACCTAATTAATATCAAAGGCTGGCAGACAAACTGGCCCATAAAAAATAACACTAAAAAAATTATACATTAAATTTTTTCTTAAAATATCAAAAATTGGACTCTTATTTACTTGCATTGCAAGCCTACCTCAAATTGACGCTGAAGTAGCTCGACATCTACAACAATAAACGAGTGACTTGGAATCAAACTTTTACCATATTACGCGGAACTAAGGATACTAGACGTACGCGATTCTTGATTTCCAGGTTTTGAAAACTTCCACATTATCTAAAATATCGTTTAAATAATTTTTAAAAACCATATCTTTATTTTTTAATCAAATTTATTCTTGTTAAAATCCATTTGTTATATCTAAAACGAAACGCTTTCTTTTCAATCGAAATTTTTAAGAGAATACAAACAACTTTCTATACAAACTACCGTTGCATTACATTAAGACTTGTATATCCAATATGGGATATAACAATGGTGCTAGGAACCTGCCAACAGGAAGAACACTGCATCATGATGATGATCCAAAATATCGATGACTAATTAATTTTACGTATATACCAACCTACATTTTAAGGCTAAATTAAACCCTAACCAACTAACCATCAACATAAACTAACCAGACCTATTAACCAATCCTATATGAAGACAGAAACCACACTGGAGTAGAGATACCATAAAGTCATGTTTAGTTAAATTATGTGTTCGTTTATCTAAATTAATAACGTTTAATCTCCCTCCGCCAACATTAGAGAACTATCGCAGGTTAGTGATTTCCTCAAACCTATTTAATGTTGTTCTATTTTTTCATTATAAGATTCAATTAAACATTATTATTATTATTATAATTGTAAATAGAATCTATAAAAATTAAATAAAGGTTAACAAAATACGTCTATTAAATGTTATTTGATTCAGATCGACAGTATACGCTTGATTAATAATATTTTATTTATTTGTTTTTAAAAGAAATATAATTATATTACAGAAATGGGTCAATAAAAGAAGAAGAAAAATTTATGTTCAAATATTTTTCTTATTTTTATTCATAAATTACTGTTTGTTTTATTTATTCATATTACACCTTCTTTTTTTTCCTTATAAATACCGTTTAAATTTAAGGAACTAAAAAGTAAATTAGGAAAACGAATTAAATAAATGTGAGAAAAGAAATAAGATAAAAATGTATGAAAATCACGTTAATTTTAAATAAAATAAAATTAGATAACAAAAATAAAAACAAATATAAAGCAAAGTAATGAAAAAAAAGATACAATGAAAATATAAAACATGTCTTTGACCTCTTACACAAATATGCACGCACATATATACATTTGTGTATGTGTATGATTATATATATATATATATATATATATATAATCATACACATCCCAGTCTAAAGACATCCATCTCTCAATTGTCAAGTAAGAATCAAACCCTGCTGCTTGGTGTACTCAGTAACATAATTTTATACAACACAATACAGCCTTAATGATGCAAAATCATTATTCATTCTAAACACGTATATTATTTTATCCTGTTTCTTGTACTATACCATAATATTGCATTTTTAAAATGACATATAGAAATAAACCTTTTAACACGTCATTAATAATTAATGCTGCCATAAAAACAGTTCCGTCAAAAGTTATCATAACTTTAAGAAATGTACATATAAACGAATAAATCTATCTTCCAGTATAAAATTATTAATCTATCAATCTACCTTGTAACAAAAGTTTATTTATTATTTATTCATTTATTTATCTACCTATCTATCCATCCGTCTATTTATTTAATTCATTGTCCTTTTTTTTAATAATGTCGACCATATAAAGTCAATGTACTTGAACTTCTCATGTATCTCGCTTCCACTTTCTTTGTTTAATCAATTCATTATTATTTGTTTCGTAATTATTTATTAGTATTTTATTCAATAAATAATCTTTAAATTCTAACATATCACAACAGTAACAACGATACATTAGCTATAACCAGTTACAATACAACAATAAATATCAAATTCAAAGAAATATAATAATTATTTTAAACTAAATTTATCCATAATTGAAAGGAGGGTATAAATAAATAATAAATCTATCTATAATCGGTTCAAATAATTATTAAAATACACACACACACACACACACACACACACACACACACACACACACACACGCGCGCGCGTATCAGTAAAAAATAGTGGGGCTTTAAATGATAAAATGGTTATAGTTTTGGAAGAAAGCGTTGTAGAGAGATGAACTATATGTTAAATGAAAGAGAAACACTCTAAGCTCATAGATGCGAAAGCTAGCGCATGCGCGTTATGTTTCCAGTACACGCAAGCAGAATGTGCGCGTTAGTCATCATTTTGTGGTGCCTAGGTATGTTTGAATCAGTTACACATGTTATGAGCGAATACCGTCGTTAGTACAATGAAAACTCCCCCCCCGCACATGAAAATAACATTCGGCGATGGGACAAACAACTCAAAGAAACAGGCAACCTACTGAAACAAACACGTTCAGGGCGGCCATCAGCATCAGTGTATGATGGCCGTATATAAACATATATATATATATATATTTAAGTACAGGAACAAAGTTATTAGATATATTTCTCCAATAATTTTTTTTTTTTGAGGTCGAGGCAAACCTAGCGTAATTTGACTGAATAGACTGACAAAAAAACGCTAAAAAGAAAGAGAAAGATGTTTAAAACGTATTTACTGATGAATGACGGGAGAAGAAAAGGAGGTCACTAATTCATCAACTCACTTAAGATATTGGATAAATTTAATTTACTAAGCATTTGGCGCCGTTGGTATTAAGAGAATTGTATAAGTTAAATTTCCATTTACCAACCATTTAAAAAGTGTAAATCCTAGTACTTTCGGAGCTGTTACTCCATCTTCAGGGATTTTCTATAGATGTTTATTTAAATTCAAATCAATAATCATTAACAACAGTGGTAAATCAAAATCAATCGTCGCAAACATCTTACAAACATGACGTTACTGTCTTATTGACGTATGAATTAAATTTATTCTTGACGACCGACTTTTATGAACATAACAGTTTAATTTATAAACGATTACTGATTTGAATTTAAATTAACATCTTTTAGAAAATCCCTGAAGATGGAGTAACAGCTCCGAAAGTACTAGGATTTACACTTTTTAAATTGTTGGTGTGGAAATTTAAATTATACTACTATTGGATAAATATGCAAGGAGACATATACAAGTATTTAAATATCATTCACCGTTTTTCTTTACTTTTTTAATTTTTTTCTAATAATACATATTTTATTTTATGTTTTTTAGTCAAGTAACCGGAGGCAGGTGCAGCTAGTCGCGACGCACATACAGTAACAGTGGCAGTGGGTGTGTTGGTTGAGCCGTTGCGTTTTAGATAGTTGTACCGCTCAAAAATCGAAATAGAAAAAAAACCCGTAAATAGTTTTTAGATATTTATCTAAAGAGTATTTAAAGCCTAAATCTACTGAATATCTTTAATGTAGTCGGAAATGGGGAAAATTTGCAATTTTCAAATTTTTTTTATCTTTCTTCACTCCTTGTAAGGTCGAATTTCAAAATATATAACATGAAAATTACACACGCAAAAATCAAGTTGATATCTTCAAGTTTTACAAAAAATTCGGGTTTAAAAAAGTTCAAAAATCAATTTTAACCCTTTAAGCACGGAATTTCAAAAAAATCTAGAAATTGGTTTTAAGATATTCAATGAAGATTATACACACCAGAAATCAAGTTGATAGCTTTATTTAGTACCGAGAAATTAAACAAAAAAAAAATAATAATAATAAATTTGATTGTTACTGCACTTTAACTCTTTAGACTCGAATTTTCAAAAAAATCCTCTCTAGTACGCACTTACAACGTAAGAAGAACGTGTACACAATTCATCTTCAGTAGTTATTGTTGGGCGTTGATTATGAATCATTCACATGTTTATTACATATATATATATATATATATATATATATATATATATAATTTCCCAAAACTGGAAAGGCTGATAAATTAAAACATACTTGTAATATATTCTTTATTCACCAGAATAATAATAATTAAGAAGGAGTTAAAAAATGTACATTTTATGCTTATAATGGAAATAAATAAGAAAAAATGTATATATCATTTGATGAATTTCTCCTCATTCTCCCATATTATTATAAAGTTTTCGTGAAGATACAATAATGTTTTTAATAGGATACAAAAATAGCCACAGCTTATCAATCTGAACTAGAATATCACTTAGTGATTAGTTGATCCCCTCTTTTATTTCAACTACCCACCAATGACCAGCCACTTATATATATATCGTGCATACCTCATACTCTGCTATCTATCAGGTAAACCTTCGTGACATATTCCAATTCTAGTCGATGGCACGCCTTCCCAAATCAGCTGATTTGGAAGTCAAGAGTTCCAGCGTTCAAATCATAGTAAAGTCAGTTATTTTTACACGGATTTGAATACTAGATCGTGGATACCGGTGTTCTTTAGTGGTTGGGTTTCAATTAACCACACATCTCATGAATGATCGAACTGAGAATGTACAAGACTATACTCATACATATCATCCTCACTCATCCTCTGAAGTATTATCTGAAAGGTAATTACCAGAGGCTAAACAGGAAAAAGAAAAGAAAGGCACCTCACGCGCTTCAAAGATTGTTAACCTATCTGGAAAAAGGAATGAAACAGTATAGAATGAAAATAAATGTAGGGAAAACTAAATTATTGGAAGTAAACAACAAAGAGGATTTAAGTGGTGAGGACAAGTGAAATAATAGAAAAAGCAAAAAATTACAAATATTTGGGGACTATGGTGACAGAGGATTGGAAGAGTGCAATGGAAATAAAAGTAAGGATAAAGATGGCAAAGGAAGGTTTCAGTAAGAAGAGGAAATTACAATGTAGTAAAAGTTTGGACTTAGTAATAAGGAAGAGGGAAATGTACTGGACTGATGCTGGAATGATGGAATAATGAACAGGATTGAAAAAGAAAGAACACTTATGCGAGAAGTAAAAAAAAAAATTGTTTAGGACATGTAATTAGAGAAAATAGAATCTTGACAACTGCATTGTAAGGATCAATAGAAGTAGAAAGGAAGCGAGGAAGAAAAAGAATAAAGTTAATATATGAATTGAAGATAAAAACTTACAAGGGTAAGAAGGAGAAGATTTGGGATAGGGATGGATGCAGACAGCGGTGGCGTAAGGGACCTGCCACATGGCAGAACACCAGATGATGATAACTTATACAAATATGCAGTTCTCTCATAACTAAATTAATATTATCAAAATAAATATGTATTTTAACTGTAATGTATCATATTTAATGATAAACAAATAAACACCAATAAAAATCGATCTCTTTATAATAAATAACGCGAAAATATAATCATTATAAGATTTCTTTAAATAATTGCAAATTCATATAATTCTATTTAAAATTTAAATGTCAGACCCCAAAATGGCTTTCTTTACAGAAATGTATATATATTTAATTTGTTATTTGTTAAAAATACTATTAACAAAGAATAAAAAGGAAAGAAGAATGGGGGAGTAAATGAAAAACTTTTACTTACAACAGTTTTTTAAATACAAAAATAACCTTTTAAAGATCTTTCAAATATCTTCCAAATTCTGCATTTATGATATAATAAACTGTCATAAATACAGGAATAATTTAGCGGATAATCATGAACATTTAGAAAAATTAATTTTTATTTGTTACTTTCAACATAATGTATTATTTGACTTTGAAATATTTATCTTACTTTCTTAATATTTTGTAACATAACATTGTGATTTTTTTACACCATAAACATGTATATTTTTTTAAAATTATTAATTCTAACTGAATCAAAGTATCAAATACATATCGAATAAACAAAAATTTGATTGAACTTATTTTTTTTTGTTTTCATCAAAAATAATATTAGAATATAATCAAATTTTTTTTTTATTTTACAAAAGTTGATAAAAATAAACTACCTGAAAGTCTATAAACATTCGTATAAAACTGGATGAAATCTTATGTATTAAATAAAGAATCGAGGGCATAGAATTTGAATTATATATAAATCACACGCTACATAAATACACTTTTGAAACTAAATCAAAATGAAGGAAATACTATATAATTTTATTACTTGCTACCAATATCTACGGAGGTTAAAAAAAAAAAAAACAAAAAAAAAAAAACAATTAATTGTAATAATTTTAAAATAAATTATCACGTAATTTTTGATAGAATAATAGTATAATTATACAGGAAGAAGAAAATAAGTTAAAATAGTAATAGTTATAAATTTTTATTACAGTCGTTTAGTGTATTTATATAACCTATATGTATAAAGTGAATTCATTCTTGAACATAACCTGTAATAGTAGTAATAATAATAAGCATAAAATAATTTACTAAGACTTAATAGTTAGCAAAATAACCTTCAAATAAACATAACGGTTATTTCATGTCTGTTTACTGATTTCATAAATAAATAATAAATAAAAATTGTATATAATAATTACAAAACAAGTTAATTTAACATTAAATGTTTATTTTCGAAAAATAATTTCAATTAATATTTTTTATTAGGAAAAAACTAGGCTAAACTACTCTATAGTATTTTACTTGTTTATTACATCATCTTTTATATAAATTACATCACTATATTAACGAATTTACATACGTTATTTATTTTAAAAAGAAAAATTTTCTTGCACAGTTCTGCGCAAGAAGACCGACTTTTCGTTATTTTAATTTGTTTGAAAATGTATCAAGTGATTGTAACATAAAATTTTACAAAAAAATGACAAAACTAAAAGAAAAACAATTTCTTTTTGTTGATATAATATATTTTATTTTTGTAACAAAATTAAATTATTATAACCGTAATTAAATGAAATATTTTTTTAGATGTTATTTTATTTCTTACATAAAATAAATTCGATGCTTAAAATTATTCATTCAAATATTTATGTTTAAGATTTTGTTTTAGTAAATTAACAATCTACTGCTATTTTCTATTGGCAAATTCTTAAAACATTTATAAAAAGAAATGTCAACATTCAAACTTGCGCATCATAACGAACCACTTTCCTAACTTGCCCCGCTCAAATTTTTTTTAACTTTAAATCTAGCGTAACTCAAGAACGACTCAACCAATCTTCATCAAATTTTCAAATGCAAAATTTCACGTACACTACAAAGGATATATAACTTTCAATGAAATTATTAAATAGTTTTGGAAATTTTCAACCCACAAAATTTTATACATCGACATATAAATATACAAGGAAACCACAATTTAGGTGGATGATATTTTCGTACTCTTCATACCTCAAAACGTCAGGAAAACTCAATTTCCCCCCCCCCCCAATCTTATCATTCGATCACACATGCGGTACTTTTGTTCGAAAGTCGGTTAAACAAATTATTCACATGTTTATAAAACATTAATCCTATTTTAAGAAATACTATTAGAAAAGTAGAAATATTATTTTTTTTTTAAACAATTTTCCCATTTGAAAAGCATCCAGCCCTTATTAATCTACCTATAATTTCGACTAAATACAACGATTGTGGAAATTAAAATAACGGTGAAACTAAATACAACAACGGAGGTCCCAGGTTCGAATACCTGTCAGGCATGGCTTTTTTCATACGCTATAAAATTTCCATTCCATATTCCCATGCACAATCTTCGAAGCTTATATGGTGAATTATACAAAAAAAAAAAAACTAAGCTGTGTAAAAATCCTACGTCATTTACTAATGAGAAAATTTTTAGATAAATCTATTTATTTTACGAATTAACGGAATTACCGGAGTTTTTGGAACACTATATAAAGAGAGAGAAGAAACAGAATATATATAAAAAAGGTGATATGTAGATAATTAAAGAAGTCAGGAATTGTAGAGTGGACAATTTTTCAGGAAAAAAAATTTCCCGGAAAAAAGTAATGTTCTTTAGTTATTGAAATATTTAGAAAACACAAATCAAATATGATTTCGATTCCTCTAGGACAAGGCTTCTTGTTTAACGCTAATGCTCCTGAACAGTAACTAAACAAAAGTAAAATAGATTCTTTGAAAATACTGATTGGTCCGAAAATTCTTCCGGTTTAATTCTAGATGAAATTTTGAATTAGATCTCAAAGATGTAATTAAAATTCAAAATTTCTAAAATAACCATCAATTTCAGCTGAAGAGAATAATTATTCCAATTTATCTTACTTGGACCTTGAAACAATGCTGAAGGTATTGAGATATTACAATTTAATTTGAAAATCTGTTGATCTATTATAGGGACAAATACTACTATAGACACATATTAATTTGTACATGTATGTTATAAACAAATTTATTTGTTTATTCTATTATTTTTAAATAAATAAATGAAGACTGAAGTTTTAAACCAGGTATCAAATAGTCATAAACCGTTGATACATGGGTTTTTAAAATTTTTTTAATTTTCTGGTGTACAGTACACATTATTAAAATTTTTTTAGGCATTTTACCGTAGAAAAGAGCTCAAGAGGTTTAGGGATAAATCGTTATTTCTATTTCTAAGACTATTTGGAAAATAACTTTAAATATTATAAATCCTTACGTTAGGGAAGAAACAATAACAGAATAATTGAAAAAATAAACTGTTGCAAAAATTTGAATGTACAAAATTAATTTTCCCATCTTTAAACACCTACTTCACAGCTTTAACATTGCACCACTTTCTTTTTCTTTATTAGTGTTCCAACAACTATCTCATTTCCATAACATAAAAAGTGTTGTTTATAACTATTATTGAACTACGCCAAGATAAATTGCGCATGGATGAATTAAGAATTTTTATCCATAAAGACAAGTTTATGGTTAGATTAATGTGTAACAAATAATGAAGTAAAAAATAATGTTTCCTTTACTCTTGCTAATTTTTTTATACGATATTCAAAAATAATATATATATGAATCTAAAATACGTTAAAATGTTTGAATGATATTTTTAAAAAAAGTAATAAAATAAAAACACCTAACAACACATAATGTATGTCATATATATATATGAAAAATAGCGAAATATATATAAATATATATGAAAAATAGACCGGCCTGTATATATATATATATATATATATATACACGAGCTGTATATACACTAGCCGATCGGGACTCGCTTCACTTGCCCAACTATCTAAACCACGTGAACCGAATCGACGTAGGCGTGCCCCTGGGCCGACCCAAGTGGTCCCCAGGGTCACAGAATTCGCTTCGCTCGTTATTCCCATCTAGTCAGAATCCCAGCAGTCTTCGTTACCCAAGTAGTTGTGAGAATACCGATAAATAACAATTAAAGTATTCAGGATTTATGGAAACTCGAAAAAGAAACTAAATTACCAAAGACAGAATAATAGTGACTATGGTAACTTAAGTACACAAATCTTTGACGAGGAAAAATTAAAACTTATTTTTAAAGGCATAGTGACAGAAATTAATTTAATTTTTTCTTTAATGAATATCTTTAATTCATAACTTCAACTCCAAGGAAGCTAGAGTCTCAGTATTTGGCCTAAAATCTTCCCTGGGATAACAAGAATATATCCTGTAAATTTGAAAGTAATCGGTCAGCTGGTTTTCGCGCGATACGAGAATAATCAAACAAAAAACAAACAAACTTTCGGTTTTATATGTGTGCATACATATATAAAATTAATCAATAATAATGTAACTTAATCGTAAGCATTTTTAAATATTTTACAAAACTGAAATCAGCAAAATAGCAAATAGGGTAAGATATTTTATATAAAAAAAAAATTAAATTCAATTACTCAAGAGAATACAATTTTTTTTTATATTATACTTTTTTTTTAATAAAAGAAACAATACAATTTTAATCAAACGAAAATAAAAAGTTCTATCGTAATTATAGAAAACAAATAAAATAATAAATAATTATTTATGTGAGTTATATTTGAACAAGAGAAATTATTTGAGATTGCTTTTTCAAAAAAAAAAACTTTTGATTGAATTTGTACTCGTAAAAAACGAACATTATTATAAGTTTAAAAAAAATAAAAATAGAAAAAAAACATTGAGTTTGCTCACAGTTAGTTCATTCACCTTCTATCAGCATTAATGGAAAAATAACAATAGTATTTTTGTTCTGTCTTTTCCTTTATTACTTTATCTCTATTTTTTTTTTACTCTCTGCTTTAACTTAGGTTCAAAATAATAATATGAAACTTTTACATTTTCTCAATTTTACGTTATTACACTATTTACATAGTTTACTTGTGTAAAAACAAATATATATATATAAAACGTGAAAGAATTTGATTTCTTTTATTACTTTTCTGAGCATTTCTTCCCCGTTTTTTTTTTTTTGTTTTGTTTAGCTGAATTGTATTTTTATGTCTTGTTCCTTTTTCTTCCATTTAATTTTATTTCATTCAATTTAAATGGGTTTTTTGTCTTTCTTTTTTATTCTTATTTTTATACGTTTATAAAAAAAAATTAATATGTTTTGTTTATATGTATAATTTTTAAAGATTTAATATGTAGCCTATTTTAAAATATAATTTTAATATTTTATAATGTAAAAATTATAATTTAGACATTTTGAAATTATTTGGGAATTGAAAAAAGTTTGGAAAGTATGCTGTAAAGTAAACAACTAAGATGGTTGGTTATTGTATATATTAAGACAAGCAGAGTTACTTAATTTAAAAAACAGGATATGTAAAGAGTGAAAAATGTAAGGAGAATAAAACTAAAATACCTAAGTATATAATTAAGAATGTAGGATTAAGTAAATATGGCGAGATTAAAAGATCAGAATAAAATTAAAAGGGATGAAGACTATTAAATGATAGTGTTTATTTGACTGTTTTTTAAAACAGTCAAATAATTAATAACCTAAAAAAAATTGTGTAAATTTTATTTTAATACTATTTTAATTTTAGAAATTAATTTTTTATTTGTTTTTTTTTTAATACGATCTATAAATACTTCAAATACCTTAATTCTGATCCACACTAAGAAAAGGCCTTCTAGATATAGTTAAAAAAAAACTGGTCTAATTTATATTATCGCATCACCCAAATTAAAATCATGCATAAACAAGCTTAAAATAATAAATGAAGAATTAAAACAATTGTGAAAAATATATAAAATGTAACTTCATTCACCGTATAACAAAAAGTAATTAGCAGTAAATAGTTTGACAGAATTATAAGTTCAAATCATTGCACCTACTACTTAACATAAAAGTTAGACCTTCCCCTTTACTGAAATTAACCACGCCTTTGCGTATTATGTTCTACGCATTATAAAAGTTTAAGTTGAATTATAAACTAAGCAACAAGAAGAGTAAGTATGAATAAAATCATTCTTATTTTACGAAAAATAGTACGGCAAAAGAAGACAAATGAACCAACTGTTAGCTGCCATAAATAGCTCTATTACGTCACATGCCTAATTCGTAGACCTGAATGCGTTATCACCACGCTGTCTATCGTTGAATGCGATCCTGAGGAGTATATTAACTGTGTCACCTTTATTAACTACATACTATTCTCTTGCCATCTACATGATGTTTTAGGCCAACGTTTAGACCTAATCACTCATCGGAATTTCCAGAAACCAATTAAAATACGGCAAGTCCCGCCCGAAAGGTGAACGAACCATCTTGGGTTACAGTGAGATTCGTTACCAATAGCAATGAAATTCGGTAGTAGGGGGATAAATCTGATACGGGCTCACATTGTGATTCTGACATAATCTCTGTGCTGTTATTCGGTTTTAACCAACCAATCACGTAAGGGTTATCCAATGGAAAAACGAGAAACAATCACATGGAAAAATTTGTTATAAAAGTAAAATTGAAATACCCCGGGAAAATAAAGTTGGAAAGCTCGTCTATGGTTTGAAAGACCATATATAACGTTACCATAATCTATTAAAAAATAAAAATAAATAATGGAATATTTTCTCTAATTAATTAGTTACGCTAAATTTTATGTTTCTTTTTAATAAGTGTGTATTTCAACGTAGTATTAATTAGACATTTTATTTACAATTAGTAAAATAATTAATTTTATTAATTACAAAACAAACCGTAATAATTAATTTTATTAAATCATTTGCTAATTGTTGTCTTTAGTTAATTAATTCAGTGATTTTTATTTATTCAATTAACTTGTACGTTCAATTTATATTATTATTACATTCGTTTAATGTAAATTATATAAAAACATACTCGGTTGAAAAATAAAAGTATGTATGTATAAAGAGAAAATAATAATAACATTATTTATTACTGCGCTAATAAATTTATTATAATTATTCATTATATAAATTAATTATAAAAATCGTGGGGGGCATTTATAAAAGTAGGTCTATATAATGATACGTTCCTACTTTACAATCTGTATCTTATTTTCTAATTAACAACTTTTCATGTAATTGTTTTACTTTTTATTTATTTACTAAACACTGTATTAAATTAAAATTTTTAACGTGAAAGTTTTTAAGTAATATATACTCGTACATTCGATTTGTGGTTAATCAAATATTACTTTTTCGTAATAATTATTACTTTTTTATTTTAGTTTATTAACTTTCCCTTTTTGAAAGCTTAAATTAGTTAAAATATTTATATAGCGTACAATTTATTTATTTATTTTTTTGCAAAAAAGAGGCGTGATCGGAATATAGTTTATTACTTTTACTCTCTCTCTCTCTTTTTCCTGTTTAGCCTCTGGTAACTACCGTTAAGATAATTCTTCAGAGGATGATATGTATGAGTGTAAATGAAGTGTAGTCTGTACATCCTCAGTTCGACCACTCCTGAGATGTGTGGTTAATTGAAACCCAACTACCAAAAAACACCGGTATCCACGATCTAGTATTCAAATCCGTGTAAAAATATCTGGCTTTACTAGGACTTGAACGCTGTAACTCTCGACTTCCAAATCAGCTGATTTGGGAAGACGCGTCCACCACTAGACCAACCCGGTGGCGTTTATTACTTTTACTACAACATGTAAACGTAACTGATTCTCATGATAAAGATTGGCAAAATTTTTATAAACATTCTTATGCAGTACTCTTTACGGCTATTTATTTTATCGTTCATTTTATATTTTGTATATTATTACATGGTACTTAATATATTAATTAACTGCCTTTTTTATTACAGTAAACTACAACTGGATAAGAAATTGTTAAAATAATCGCGGAAAATTAGAACTTTATTATATATTTAATTATTTATTTAATAGAGTAAAAAAAAATCGTATTAAATAATTTATAAGTTATAATAATCATCCTAGCCGGTTTCTGCATTAACTACACTCGAAATCCGGGTTTCATAACGGATTAGTAGCTTCTTAAACCTTTCATCGAGAAGGTTCCGAGTTCGAAACCCAATCAGCTCTATATTTATCATACATGACAAATTCATAAATAAGAATTAGGTAATTTTACACTGAAATGTTGTATTACTAATATGGATAAATAAATTAAATAAATAAAACTACTGGAGATACCAGATAAATTAAATTATTTCTCAATCTTTTTTTAAGAAATAAAGAAAATATTACAAATTTTAAGTAAATAAATGATATGAATAAAGTGTTTGATATTTATTCCAAGAATTCAAAAGATATTTCTTTAAATAATTTCATCATTATCATATTTGTTTATTTTATCATATTTCTTTAAATAATATATCACAATTAAATAACAAATTAAATAGTAAGTGAAAAACATGTTCCAAATACGTTAATTTTTTTTTATTTTTATGAAAGAGCGGGGCATCAACAGCTACGGTCATTATTCCGCTGGAAATTGGTAGCGTATGAGAAGATACTAAGCCTGACCGGGATTCGAACCCGGGACTTCACACGAAATGCCGAGACGTTACCTATTCAGCCACAGAGGTCGGGCTTTTTTTAACTTTATTTATTTACTTTTTTTAATTTATTTACATATGTGTACTAAATTAATCACATCTATTAAATTACATACGTAGAATTAAAATGCAAATAAATAAAATTGTGCTATCTATAATTCTTAATTTTCAATTAAAACACTGTTAAATTTCTATAAATGAAACTAAACAATAGAGCTTATGAATACAGCAGAGAATAAAAAATAATTCTAGAAGAATTATTTTCCCAGACGTTTGATGATGTTTTTTTAACGATTTAAAAATTAAACACCATTACACTACTTGATTAGCTTGCTACATATAAACATTAAAACTATTCTGACAACAATAAAACTCTATATTTTAGTCGTTTTTATCAGATTATACCTAGATAAATACTTTTTTTAAGAGGTGAAAAAATAAATTATTTATAAACAAGAAAAAATTAAACCATATCCGTTCTCACAGCTGGATTTTCCAACAAACAGATGATTGTAAAAGATTAAAAATGAAGAATATTTTTAAATTTCATTATTATTCAAAATATTTATTTTGTAAAACAATTAAAAGGATATAGAACTTATGACATGAAATTGAACTTTACTTTAAGTATTTGGTAGTAAACATATATCTATCGGTTTTTTTTTTTTAATAGTAAAAATCAATTCTGAAGAAGCATATATTTCAGCTAATGAAACTTATGTATAAATAAATCTGCTTTTTAGACAAATTTAATATTTTAGTTAATATGTTTTAAACAAGTCTGTTGTTTCCGCATGGAAAATGGCTTCTAATGTCCGACATAACTAGGTATTTTCATCAAATAATTACAAACCCACTTCCTTGCATGATTAAGGAGAATTTATTGGTATACATGAAAATCGATTAAACCTTGAGTTTAAGCGGCGCAAGCATATCATTTTTTTTTCTTTCTTTTTTCATGTTTACCCTCCAGGAATCACCGTCAGGTATTACTTCAGAGGATGATGGGTGTAAGTGAAGTTTAGTTTTGTACAATCTCAGGTCGACTATTTTTGAGATGTGTGGTTAATTAAAATCCAACCAACAAAGAATACCGGTATCCACGATCTAGTATTCAAATCCGTATAAAAGTAACTGTCTTTACTAGGATTTGAACGTTGGAACTCTCGACTTCGAAATCAGCTGCTTTGCGAAGTGGCGTTCATCACTAGATCAACCCGGTAGGTTAAGCATATCAGACCTAAACTCATTATATTCAACCTGATTAATCGGAAAAAAGTATAATATTAATGATTATTTTAGAGAAAGTTTTGAAATATCGAAATTTGATTAAATTTTTAGATCGAAAAAATTAACATATAAGGCAATACGGAAAAAAAAAATTAATCGCTAAATAACGGTTGATAGAAAAAATTATATTGAATATATTAGAAAATATAAAATATTTATAAATTATTAAAAACTAATAAATTTTTTCATTAGTATTACCTAGATATTAAAATTTCCACACATAAAAAGAAAGAAAGAATGTTAAATGTCAAATGAAAAAAACATTTTTTCAAGTTTTTTTAGCAGCGACAAGAAAAAAAATATTTAAATTAGTTGTACATCTATTTAAAAAATATGTAATATATAGCCTAAATAAATAAATAAATATATATATATATATACACACACACACACACACACACACACAAACGGAAAAATTTTAATGAGTATAATTTAACAAACTGTTTAATCATTAATTTTGTAATAATAATAGCAATAATAAAAAATATTTTTGTATATTTATTTATAAGAATGTATACTTCATACACGATAGTCTAAGATAAATTACATACGAAAGGAGAAAATATGTAAATAATACTAGAGAAAAATGACTAATTATAATAAAATATAAATGAAACATGTACAAGCGATTTTTTTCAGTATAAAAACAGATATTTTAGCAGCAAATTCCAACATTTTTTATTTAATTTTTTTTTTCCAGATTGCTTACATGTTCATGAAACCTTTTAGATAAAATAGTTAAACCGGTATAGCCACTTATTAAATTTATATACATATATAAACACTCATATAAAGTATCAATTTTACGTAAAACTTACATTTATATATATTATATTTATACATATAATTAATTATATGCAATATTGAAAATAAATAAAATTTTTTAATTAGTTAAAAATATATTTGCATTTACATTTTCCCAGCCGTTAAATTATATAACAAGAGAATATTGGTATTGGAAAAAAAATGACCTTCCCTAGATTTATCGTAATTCCTGACGTTAATAAAGTTCCACGTCAAAAAATATTTTTTTTTTAAATTCTATATTTGAAAATAAAAAATAAATCTTTGCGTACCCGTTGGTATCAATTTCATTTCATAATACCACAAAAAATTTAATTTAGATTTATAAAATTTTTTATTGTTATTTGTGTACTTTGGGGATTAATTCTATTTAAATTTTTGAAGAAAAAACGGATATAAAAAAGAAAAAAATAGTTAGGGCGTGTTAAATAAATTTTTAATTAAATATGGAGATTAAAAACTCCATTGAGTGTTAAGATAAAAATAAAAACATTATCACCACCTTCATAAAAAAAAATCTTGCTTTTAGTCAATTTAATTTGGTTTTTATATTTTTTTAAATTGGTTTAATAATGCTAACAATAGATACCGCAGATAAAGATACGGCAACTTTCAATTTACAGCATTATAACCAACCACGCTTGTAATTTACCCCGCTCAAATTTGTTCTACCTTAAATTTACCGTAACTCAAGAACGACTAGACCAATCTTCATAAAATTTTCAAATGCACAACTGCAGATACACTACTACAGCCTAACAAAATTTCAATGAAATTGTTTTAATAGTTTTTGAAAGTTTCAAGTCACAAAATTTTAAACATAAGCCTATATATATATATATATATATATATATATATATATATATATATATATATATATACATATACACATACATAAGGAATCCCCAATTTAAGTGAATGATATTTCTATACTCCTCAAACCTCAAAACGTAACGAAAATTCATTTTTACACCCCAATCCCACCATGCGACCGAAGTAATACCGTACTTTTGAAGTCGATTTTTATAACTTTTGATAGCTAACTAATAAATGATTATTAAAATTAGTATTTCCTAAATTCGGTCTACTAGATTTCGAACAGATTCAACCCTTATTAAATGTAAGGAATTAATTAAAAATTTAAATAAATATTTATCTATTTTTTACCGATAACACTAAGTTGATACCTAATTAGTTTATAGTTAATGATAATAATAAACAAGATACAAAATGACTGGGCACGAAAATCCTGTAAAAGAAATAATGTAAGCTTAAAATTAGAAGTTAATTATAGTTATAAAGAATTATTCTGAAAAGATTGTTTACGTTTATGCATCTGTGTTGAAACGTAATTGCATTTGTGTTCACCAAACATAAAAAAATATGTTTTACGGCCCAATTTTTTGTCTTTTAACCAGAATTTTCGAGAACTATTAAAAATACAATTCTGCGACCAATTTCTTTTCTATTTTTCAAGTCAGATTTCTAATAAAAACATTAAATTTATCTCTTAAATAGGGTCACAAGAATGACAGAGTGGCTTAAGTTTACCGAAGGCTCAGAAACCAGAGTGAAATCATTTGTTAACCGACACACTCGCTAACGAAGCGATACCGAACTTATGAATTTTCTTCTTTATTTTCACCAGTACAACACATCCTGAAAATTTATTACATTTTTCGTGAATCACTCTGTATTTATTAAATCACCCAGTTTTAATTGATTTATTAATTAAAGTAATAATGTAGACAGGGCATAAAAAAGGAATAATTTTGAAAAAGTTGGAATGAAACCGATTAGCTGATAAAATCATAAATACAGAATTTAAAAAAAATAAAGTAAAAAAAGGCTGATATATGAATACTTTTGAAAAAATAAAAAAAATATTCCTTAAACGTATATTAGAGTACGCGTTATTTTTCGTCTGTTTGTCTAATTTATTTTATGTATAAATTAAAATATCAAATAAAAACAGTTCAATTAACGAAATTTGAATCACCATTATAAACTGTGATACTTAAAAAAAAAAAAAATAAAATAAATAACCGAAATTCAAATTTAAAAATGACCATGTAAATTTTTAAATAATGAATATTTCTTTAAATATTAGTTTTTTCAAATTAAATTTTTATTAAATAGAAACTTAAACGTAAACTTAATGTTAACAAAATGACACCGTATTTATTGAAATACAATTTCAAACGATGAATAAAAACTGGGATAAAATTTCTTCAGATTTTTATAACTTTTTTTTAGGATAAATAAAAAAAAACCCAAATAGAAGCCATGTATGAATGTATAAAAGCTTACTCGCAATAAAGAAAAGAATCCAGAACGTAAAAATGTAATTAATGTAAGTTATCATCAACATAAAACAAATGACAAAGGTAAAGATGATTTCAAAACTTAAAGTAATCACTGATTTCAAATTATATAATATAAGAATTTTATATATATATTATGTTAATTTAAAATTAAATTATACTTAATTATTAATTTAATAAAAAATAAAAATATAAGAAGGTACAATAAATTTTATATCTTAACAGATTTATCGATTGAAAAATATTTTATTTTGAATTTCGCCTTTTAACACTAGGAACCTTTTTTCTATATTTTCCTATTCAGGATCTAAAAATATATTTGATTGGAATAGTTTAATCTGTATACTTCATAAAAAATGTAAAAAATTTGTTTAAAACTTGCGAAATTTACAAAAGGTTTTCATTATAATTTTTTTTTTTTTAGTACTTTTTTTTAGTGGAAAAATATTTACTTAAATATGTAGGAACTGATAAACCAAAAGTATTGTCTTTTAATTCAATAATTTAAGTAAAAGTCATAACATATAATAAATATTTTAAAAATACATAAAAATTACAATAATACTTAAAAAAGAACTTAATTACCATGAAGGTAACCTGACAACATAAATAACGTAAAGAAAAAAAATTATACTAAAGCTGAGAACTCAATATGAAATATACTCAAAACACACACACACACACAAAATACACACAATACTAGAAGAAAACATAACGTATTGGTATTTATAAATAAAATGTATGTAGACATAAATGAATAATCACACACGTAACATTTATGACTGCTATAAACGAAATGTCCTAACATATAACAACAACAAACAACTAAACAAAAAACCGCCATTATTTATGTTTTCTAAAAGTTGTTTTAACTCTCCAAACCAAAATGTTGTTCTTTTATATTATTTACGGTGAGAACATACTATTTATGTTTTTTGAAAATGTAATATGTTTTAAGTCGAGACAGTCAAAATTTATGAGTCAGAAACTATTAAAAGTCAATTCTTATTACAAACCGAAATAATTCTTTTTTTTTTTATCTCTACGAATGTGTATGTGTTGGAATTTTGTATGCGAACTGATTTGTTTCTTCGTTAATACGGTAAGAACTACGTTTAATGTTACAAAAATTTCAAATATTGCTCGTAATTTTTATTATCCTCATCCATATTTTAGTAAAGAAAGAAGAGTGAAACAAGAAATATAACTTGCATTAATAAAAACAGACCTTACAATGACATATACAGGTGAGCGAAAAGTTACGCAACCCTAAAGTGGGAACTCTACTTTTAAGTTGGCACTAATGGGTGGGTTGGTAATGCTTAACCTTGTACCTGTAACGTATACAAAACAATCAAGTAATTTCTCCCTATTTTGTCTGTCAGTGGCAGGTGTGCCATAAAAAGACTATCTTGTGTTTTACACAGTCTCAACGTTCATTTATTCTTGAGAGTTATTTTAAATCCCAATCGTTTTTTAAGTGCCAGGTAGCTACAGCTTCAAAAGTACACAATAAATAAAAGGTTTCATGCATAGTCACTCGTTTTTGGAGAAACTGATAGTATAAATAAACAAAAACGGTCCGCCAAAAACAGCATTAAATGACGAATCTTTAGAACGTGTCCGTGCCTCCATTGAACTTCAATCACTTTCGATCTTCTCGAAAGTCATAAGAAGACTATCAAAGCAGATTGGAAATCATACGGATGTCTACAAAGCCACAGATAAATTAAAGTTACGTCTATACCGTATTCACGTCTGTAGGATTTGCAAGAAAACAATCACAGAAAAAGATTCAATTATTACAAATGGTTTTAGCGTTTTGTTCGCGGCAATTTTGGGATTTTACGTAATATTCTATTCAGTGACGAGGCATGGTATCATCTAATTGGTTATGTAAACACCCAAAACAATTGATATTGAAGTGCAGAGTATCTTCACGTTTTATAACAGGCTATATTAAATTCAGAAAATATCGGAATTTGATGCAGGATTTTTCGGAAGAAAATAGTGGGTCGAATATTTTTTACGGAAAAAACTGAATGCTACCAGTAGATTACAACTCACTTCATAGGACTGACTCGACTCGATGATGAACTCGATTCCCGGTTGTAGAAAGCGGGCATCGGCCTATTCAACGAATGCATTACGTAGAAGCAACAAAATGTTGCCCCTAAATGAATTCTTTTGGGAGAAAGTCGTTTTTTGTGGTCAATGGCAACCTAAGTCGGCAATTCATCAACCGCAATTCTTTTTTCTTTGGGGTTATTTATAAAAGGAAAAGGGTTCATAAATAATCCTCAGACAATTGATCGACTGAAAAAGGAAGTCGAAATATCCCATACAAGCGCTGGAGACATTTAAAAAAGTGGCTGCTGTTTCTTTACTGAAATATTTTATCAGGGAACTGATAAATTACATTTTGAATAAGTTATAGTTTCATGGTTCATGCGGGGAAAATTTAGAATTTTTTATAAGTTTAAGATTTAACTGTAACATGATTTCTTGTAAGAGTGACGTACTTTTTTTCGAGCCGACGTCCTCTATATATGAACTGTATGTATAGTTAAAGTAACGTGAGTAATTACTTTTTAATTTAGATGTATGTAATTACTTTTTTCATAGTATCTTTTCAAAAATAAAAAAACGGGTTTTAGCTTTAATAGATTTTTCTTATATCAATTTGTACTCATTATTTATATTTGTGTCCGTTTTTGTAATTTTTGTAGAATTACATAAAAACTAGGTTATACGTTTTAATAAAATTTGGGGTGTGGACTTAACTAGTACTTTAACAAAAAATATCAATTAATACAAGTAAAAATCTTAATCTTTTTATTGATATTTTTTTAACTTAAAATATTTACCGTAGGACTGCACAATTTAAAATATTTTTTCTGGCACAATTTTCAGACTCAAAATAGTACTTTAATTAACGATTTTTGATATAGAATTATAAGCAACTTCCACATGACATTTTTTGAAATTTCAAATTTCCTTCATAAACTCTTACATAGAAGTTTTTTTTTATCATTTACATGCTGTAGAAGAATTTTAGTAAAATATCTTACGCGGTTAAGAATTAAAGTATACCATTAAGCTTTACCAACCATTTTTTTTTTTTGTTTTTAATTTTCTTCATTAAACGTACTAGTTATGAATATTTTTGCTTTTTTATTTAATTTTAATCATTAAATCAAATAAAAGATCTTATTTTTATAATACAAACATACATACAAAGAGCGTGTGTATGTTTTACATTTTACCTATCTAAAAAAAACAAAACGAAAAAAAATAGATAATTTACATCATAAAAAAAGATAAAGTGTAATTGGATGTCAACCTATCGTTATTAAATGAACATTGAAATAAAGAAAAATTAATTAATATTATAAGTATTTAATTAGAAGGGAAAAAATGTGACTGCTTCACGAAAAAAAAAACAAAATTAATTAAACAAGTAAACCATATACAAGGCGAAAACCATCTACATATAAATAACGGGGTAAACAATAGCCTATAATATATTTGTTATCATATCAAAATGAATGAAAAAAAAAAACACAATACGAAGGAAATGTATAATAAAATATTTTTGTGAACACATTGCTTGCATTATACAGTCTACATATTTTTTTAATTAAAAAAATCAGTTTAATTAAAAATACATACAGCTATATTTTTTCCAGCAACCGATCACTTTTAATTCACCTATTCAACAAAACAAGCGAATTTTTAAATAATATTTGAACAGAGAAATCAATAAAAAAAATAAATAAATAAAATTAAGCAACGTTTTCAATTTATGGAAATAACGAATCAATCATGTATTGTTTTAATACTTTTTTTTGGTGTATATATATTGGTAAACGATTAAAATCCCACAATTCATTGGTAAAGTATTAATATACTTTATCAATGAAAAATAAACAATAATATATAAATATATATAAGGTCGTTCCTCACACAAAATAGCCTGACCTTAGCTAGTGCAAAAGTATCTTATTATGTTATACGTAGTACAGGTATTGTAACAAACAGTAAGAATTTACGCAAGTAATTATCATAATTAAGGTTTAAGCTAGATCAATCATTACACCTAGCCTCACGCATGGAGTACGAGAGGGGTTAAAAAATTAATGATACTGATTTCGCAGGGAAATCTAAACCGTCCAAAGTGGCAGTCCTGCAAGAATACAAGTACCTGAATATGTTATCTAATTTCAAGTTGGTTGTTGTAATCGTTGAGTGTCTTAACAGTTCGTGTAAAGTATATCAGGTAATCGACTAATATTGAAAACAATTTCTATCAACGTTAGCGATTCAAAACGTACGAAATGTTGAAAGTATTCAATGAGGAGTGTGAGTCACGTGCAACATATTTTCGTTGGCAAGCTGCATCTTTGGGCGGACCAGAGAACGTGGAAGTCATGCTACGGTCTCTCGTGCCTTAACGACGTTATGGGGTGAACACAGCGAGCGTCACATTCAAGAAGATCGTCGTGTCGTTGTGCGGCAGCCGGGGGAACTGCTACACACCTTTTAAAGCAGTGCAACCAATATTCTGAGGGAGCGGTTGCATATGAAACGTGTTGCGTGTCGTCAGGTTCCGCGGCTCTTCACGTCTGACCAAATGGAGAACCACGTATTTGACTGCGAAAAATTGTTGGCTCCCTACAAGAAGAAAGGAAAACGCGTTTTGCATAATATGGTAACCGTTGATGAGTCTTGGATGTTCCATTATGACTTTGAGATTAGCAACCACATTAGGCAAGTAGCGGCGGACACCGTCTCTGTGATGCACAAGCTTAGGACTGCTCAAAAGGATTACGGGCTGTCGGGCCGTCATTTGTACTTGGTGTACCGAAGTATCTTCGAAAGTATGACCTCTTACGCGGCGTATTTTTGGGCGCATAGGTTAAAAAGAAATCGAGCACTTATTCAATTTAAGGAGTGCCCAGCGCATTGCCTTAATTGTATGCACTGGTATTTTTAAAAAACCTCCTACAAGGCTACCACTGTATTGCGAAAGGGTCTCCCAAACGATTTAGAGGTGAAAGTTCGAACTGCCATGTGGAAACTGCGAAGAGGCAAGGAGGCCGAGGTGTATGGAATGCGGTTTCGTGCCGGGCTTGTACCGGAGCGGAACGGTGATCTCAATGCACCGGTTCTAAATTTCGAACAGTTGCCCATCTCTCGCCTGCGGAGAAGGCTTTACAACCTCGCGAAGGAAGCATGGCAGCAAGAATGGCATGCCATGATTAAGGGAAGGTTCTTGTGTAGATTTATACAAGATCTGGGGAGATGGTATGCTTCTCCTTCGTTTTTAAGGGCAACCGGAGCCCGAGTCCTCTCCAACCATGTTAATTTAAACCAATATTTGTTTCGCTTCCGCCTGGCAGCTGATGAGTTGTGCGTCTACGGGGAGGTCCAGTCGAACGAACACATGATGATCGACTGCCCAGTTCTTGGGAGGGTGGGAGGTGGGCAGAACTCAGGCTACCCTGGAACTTAGAGGTCAAGGGGAAAATTGGCCACTCAAAAGCGGCGAGTCAATGTGGAGAGAGTCGCACTGTCGGACCGTAGGGAGTTCCTTGATGCGGTTGTTTTGTTTAACCGAGATCAGTAGTTTACTTACGGGAAAATACTTCTACCACGCTGCTGTAGGAAGCCGAGAGATATGGCTGGCTACCAGCCAGATTAGGGCTCCAAGCGCTTTAATGGTGGACAGGTACTTGCTGGCATTTAGCGACCTAGGGGTGGCAGTGAATTGCTGTCTTTGACGAGATAAATTTAATTACTGATAGTCATATATGATTTAGTAGCTGACGGGGTGCGCCTACCCATTTTAGTGATATATGACAAGTGGGCGGTGGGACACGCAAGCGAGTGGTAGTGCATGGTACCACGGTTATTCCGTTCACATTTTTAGGTTAGCTCTAGGAGCTAGTTAGGATTCTGATCGCTAAACTGTTTCGAGGCTCAGTAGCCGTTTGTGGCACAGACATTCGGTCTTATACTTTGGAGGAGACCAAATGGGGTGGTGGCGGGAGAAATGCCAAGTAAAATGATTTTATGAAACGTTTAAATGAGAAGTAACAGTTAAATGACTTTAAGATGAAACAACAAAGCATCCGATGGAAGTCAAATGAACATTTAGAGAAAAAGCATCTGCTAAGCATTTTGTTAACGAATCCTAACGATATTTTCATGTATTTTAACAGCATCAGAGTTAAACTAATTAAACATACGGTACTCAAGATCAGTGAATTTATAGAGGTTTAACGGTATAGGGTTAAAACATCCCGATGAGTCATGAAAATTATACAGACTACCCTAAGTAAAGTTATGAAATTTAGATAAGAAAAAGAATAAAGTAATAATGTCAATTGTCTTCATTATCTGTACTCGCACAACAGAATATAAACATACATCACATCATAGTTCATGCTTGGCTATTTAATTTCACCAGTTTTTTCAGAAATTAGTTTTATAATTATTTTAATACAGGCCTAACTTAGGCATCTTGGTTCTATAAGAATTCCAAGAAAATCAATTAAAAATCAAGTAAAAATGAAGTTTGATAAAAACACATTTCCTGTTGAAGCAAAACTTTATTTGAATAGTATTTTAGATTTTTAAATAGTGCATTAAATTTTTTTTTAATTTCCTAGTTCGGATATAAGCTGTCCGAATAATTAGACATCCGGACACAATTGGCAACCCACCGTGGTCTTTTAAGGAAAGTATGTTTATAACAGGTATGTAAAAACAATTTATATGTTGAACAAAATAAACAATAAATAACTTCTTTAACTATAAACATTACAGTGCAAATAATCGATTATAATAACAGATCAATTTACGAGAAGATCGATTATATGTACTGCCAAATAACCGATCATGTATTTTCAGAGATAACCTCGTAAATATTTTCTAAATAAATATTTAGAATCTTACAATATACGAAATATGCCTTTATAAATACCTAACTTTAGTCAGTCTATCTGTCCAGTTATCGATTATTGAAACGTGATATATTTTAAAAGAAGCCATATTTTTATGTAACATGTTTAGAATATTTTTAAGTTAATTAACGACCAAAATATTAATACGATTAACATATATATATATATATATAAATCCATAAAGGAATGTAAACTTACGTTGTACAGTATTAATAACATCAGCACATACCTGAAACAAAAACAATTTAAATAAATTAAAAAAAAAATATTATTTTTTATAAATATAATATATACATTTACAAAATATTCTAATATTATTTTTATATAGATAAGTAACAAAGATGGACTCATTTTCTTTTTTATTTCAATTTTAACTCGCAAATAAATGAGCAATTTACTAATTGTTAAACCAAAATAAATTACAACACTTTTGGATAGTTTTGAAATTACATAGATATTTTTCGATCATTTTTATAATATTATAATAATAGATCAATTGATAATAATGAAAATAACGTAAAAAATGACCGTTTAAATGTAAAATTTTAATAAAATCTCTAATACATCAGTCTTTTATTTGAAAAAAATAACGTCTAATTTTTTTGTGAAATTAATATTGTTAAAAAGTATAGCAGATTTCTTTTTATCTGCAATTGAATTTCTCTAATAAAATGTTAAGCGTAACTTAACATGATTACACGATTGTAAATTTACCAACAGTGTGGTTGGTATACGTACAAAACTGATATTAGAAATAGCCAGATATTTCATTTAATTAAATAAATTATGATACAAAAAAAATTACTAATAGTTAAAAATAAAACAATGAAAATAATTGATGTATGTTTGTTTATTTATTTATTATTCAGTAAATACAAAAAAAAATTGATGAAATATAGAGAAGGGATGGGTGGCAAGTAGAATGTCCCGCTATATAATAACGGTTATCTAACCGGAAGCTGGTTGTCATCGCAAAGTCATGCCATAGCAATAATAATTTCTACTCTCTTATAAATAATTATATTGTGCTTTGTTATTACTCAAAACAATTTGTTACACTATTTCATAGCGGAACGAATTTACGCTAAAATATAGCATAATATATATATGTTTAACAACTAGTAAACACAAAACGTTGTCTTTCAATAACAACAGTTTCAAAATAAAATTAAAATTAATAAAAAAAATAATAAAAAAACATACCTATGTTAGATATTTTTACAACAATCTAAATTATGTAAACACAAACTTAAATCTATAACAACTTACTTAAGTGTAATATTTTTAAATTCTTTCATCATTAAATTTATTTTTTAATTTAAAATTATAATGGTTAGGGTTAAATAAATATACATTATAAAACATTTTGGGTCGTTAAAGGCTAAGAAAGCCTTTTTTTTTTTCAAAAAAGCCGAGTAAGATAAATATTAAATCTTATAAAATATAATTTAACCTTGTTATTATTAATTTTGATTGGTGGTCCCGAATCCACATCGTTGGAAACCATTTTTTTATGAATTAATCATTAAGGATAAATAATCGGCATAGAAAGTATGTTCATTAGTGTTTGAGGCTTAATAGAAATAACATCGACCATCAGATTCCACGACAAATTGTATCAACTATTATTTTATTTGTTCATTATTTTTAATCAATTTAAAGATAAAGGTAATGAACTTGTCTCATTTTTAGGTATATTTCATAAGAAAGCTACCAATTGTGATGGGCACCATGATTCGACTTCCGGAAAATTTCGACATATCTTCCCATTTCACAACCACCAGACCCAAAACCAACGTCAGTTCAAAAGTTTATATATTCATTTAAACATATAAATTTCACTTTCTTGTGGACACGATAACTGCCATAATTTTGCGCCAATCACTTTCAAATTGATACATAAAATATAACGACCTAAAATCTCAGTCGAGTTCGTTAATGGGAAAAATCAGACCATGGGGTGGAAATGGGGGGCTTTTTAGAAAAAAATCGTTATAAATTTCTTATTCAGTAAAATATCGAACTCGTTTAAAGTTGCTACTATTCTTTAGATAAGGGCCTAAAACTTATTTAAGTAAAGTTTTTTGACATCACCAATCACTGGCCCAGGGGGTGGAAAAAATGGGGTTTCGGAGACAAAAAAAATATCATACCTCCCTAATAGGCAGGTATCGAATCGGTTTAAAGTGGTTGTTAGTCGTCTAAACATTACCTAAAACTTTTGTCTGAAAACATTTTTGATACGATCAACCCTTACGGCAAGGAATGACCAAAATGTAGCTGGAAATGTAAGAAGATGAGACTTGTCGTATGCTAAACGTGTGAAACTTATTTCACATGAAACCAATGAGTAAATTTGAAGTTTTTCTTAACTTAAAGGTGGAAATTTTTTTTATCCCCTACAAACACCGGTAAATCTACCTCCGCCTTCCGGGATGCCGAAAGGGATTTTTGTGCGTTGTATTAAAAGACCCGACGATAATATCGTTTTAGAACTCAATAAAAAAAATTCAGTTGAAGACACATTGATTCGAAATTCCGTAAATGATAAGATAATAGAAATGGTGTATAAATTTGAACGAGAATGCTTCACTCTAATTACGGAAAATAAAAGGTACGGAAAATAAAACTAAAAAACTAAACATCTTTTCGTTTTCATATGATAATATATCTTAAAAAATAAAAATTTAATATTATCATACCAGTATAGAATATTTTATAGAATGATGCAACTTATTTCGAAATCTGATGAACGATTTTATTTCTATAAAGCTTCAATCATAAGTGCATCGCTTTTTTAATAATGAGTTTTTTCGCCTATAATAATAATAATAATAATAACAATAGAAGATTTATTTCATGGGTAATTAATTAATGATAATAAAATTTACAATTTAAATTATTATCAATGAATAGTATTTTAGATTTTTAAATAATGTAATAATTTTTTTTTAATTTTCTAGTTCGGATGTAAGCTGTCCGGATAATTAGACATCCAGATAATTGGCGATCCACTGTACTCTTTTAAGGAAAGTTTTTTAATAATAGATATGTAAAGACAATTTGTACGTTGAAAAAAATAAACAATAAATAACTATTCTTATTATAAACATTACAGTACAAATAATAGATTATAATAAGAGATCAATTAATGAAAATATCGATTATACGAACTACCAAGAATCTGTCAGTTCTTTTAATCGATCAAACCAAAGGATGTAGTAGGCTTTTGGTTTTAGAATTAAAGAATTTTAAATACTTTTCATAATATAAACACTTGTTTGCTCTGTCCCTGTCTGATGGAAACAGTTTTACCTCATTTATTTGCAGGAGAATATAGAAGAATTCTCAGCATTTCGTTAAAAATTAACGTTTATACAGTTTGTAACAATCAGTCTCATAGCTTTTACATCAGCTGGTTTTGGAAGAATTTATTTACTTTTTCTACAATTACAATTCACTTCATCTTCCACAATAAAAAACACATGTATGAATGTACAAGTATGTCATAACAACGATAAAAAAAAAATAAATACCCATATATATATATATATGTACAAATCTTTTTATATAGCAAATAGCTTAGATTATGAAAATCAAATGGGAGTAGACATAACATGAAGGAGAATAACTGTTTCATATAAAAAAGTAACTTAGATGTGCGTACAATTCTCTAGCTACCACAAAGTTATTACACCATCACCATAAAAAATAAGGGGATTTTTCTAACACGCAACAAATAATTCTTTTTTTTTTGTTGATGAAACATTTTTCATTATTTCGTTTGTAAAATTGAACCTTAAAAGAGGAAATGAGAAAACTAAATATAAAGGTAGACTGAAATAAGCTCACCGGATCAAATTCAAATTGGATTTAATATGTTTATTATCAAAATGTCTACGTAATTCAATCTCCTATGCTACTCGAGACTACTACTAATTGCAGCGTGCAGAGGGCGGGCGAGGTACTGACGTACTTACCAATAGTAATATTATTCATGTAAAAAACATTTGATTGGCGGCTTATATGAACAGACATGTACGAACACGTATAGCAGTACTGTCAATATTACTACTACTACAAACTCTGTATCTAATAATACATTACTTAACAAACGTCCTCTCTCAGCTACATTATGACACTCCGCTACTTCCAAATAGTTAAAAGTTTGGTTTCAGATAGAAATAGATAAATAATTATTTATAAAAATAATCTTAAAAAGAAAATAAATATGTTAATATATTACCCAATTACCTGTATAATAATTTGTTATTATAAGTTGACTGAATCATATTTTATTTCGAAATTTCCACAGTGAATCTCGTTATTGAGATATAAATATAAAAATAAAATTATAATAACCATAATTAACATGTTTTTTAAATTACTGTTCATAAAACTGCCTACGTAAGAGAGTAATCTTATTCCGAGAACATAATATAAAACAAAAAACCAGAAATACCCAAATAAAAATTCCTAACGTACATAAATGTTAAATATTCATATTAAAATTACAGGAAATTCCTGTCCTTTAATTTTTTAAATTCTAAGAATAATATAAATATAATTAACAAAAATTATGGGTAATTTTCCATAGTTAATTGTTGTTAAAAATCTGGTATTTTAATTTAAAAATTGGGATGAAATACTTGCTATAAAAAAATATTAATTTCAAATTAATGCCCATCTCCGTGACAAAGTGGAAGCGTCTCGGCCTTTCATTCGGGGGTCCAGGGTTTGAATTCCAGTCAGGGATGAGATTTTTCGTGTGCTACAAAATTCCATTTCCATCTCACGTACAAGCTTCAAAGGTTGTGTGATAAATTAAAAAAAAACAAAAAAGATCTTTAAAAAATAAAAAATTTTTGAACCTAAAAAATATAACTAACAATTTTTATCTTAATCTTCCTACACATATTTCGTAAGTGTAAATATTATTTCTTAATTTGGAGCATTAAAATGGTTCTTACGTAATTATCTTCTATTTAATCTATAATAGTAAGATAACAAAATCTATAGACATTATAGGAATTAGAAACTTAAAATGGAAGTATATTTTATAATTAAAAAAAATACGAACAAAAAAAGATTTAAAAATTATGTAATTTAAGATTATAAATAAACTTATTAAATTATAATGGGCCCTGGGGCTAGATCTAGGAAGGGCTTTAGCTTTAACAAATGCAAACGATGAAGCATAATGATACCTGGTATCCGCATCATATAAAATAAAAATGCCTACAAAATCATTACCTTAGCCTTTATCAATTCAACTTCAGCATTTAACCTACACTATGTTCTCCTGTAAAGCCGAGTAACCCAGTAGAAGATTGGGCAACCAACCCCAGTGGGAAATGGGTGGGAGAGCAGATAAATGTTGGGAGGACATAGTTTCAGATCTATATCTTCATAACCTGATAATCCTAACACAACAAAAACGTCTCAGGTAGTAGAATCTACTTTTTTACGGATCTGAATACTAGGTCGTGGATACCGGTGTTCTTTGGTGGTTGGTTTCAATTAACCACACATCTCAGGAACGGTCGACCTGAGACTGTAAAAGACTACACTTTATTATCATTCTCATTCATCCTCTGAAGTAATACCTAACGGTGATTCCCGGAGGCTAAATATGAAAAAGAAATTGGGTTATTTCATGCTTCGGCCTTTCATCCAGAGGTCCCGGGTTCGAATGCCGGTCAGGCATGGCATTTTCACACGCTTCTTGTCATTCATATCATCCTCTGAAGCAGTACCTAACTAAGGTAAGGTAAACCTTACGGTGGTTCCGAAAGCTAAACAGAAAAGAAAAGATGTAGAAACCTAGGCCTTAAACGTTGTGAAATGAGAAAACGGGATAACCCACAATTAGGCTGGCCAGGACAGCTTACGGGGGCAGCCCCTCATATTCTACCACAGGGCGAACCCACTAAGTAGGAATTTTAATTGTTCATAAAGCAAAAGAAAGTAGGCAGACAGGATAAATAGAGAAGAAAGAGCTAGGTGGACCTGACGGTTAACGGCACAAAAAGAAAAAGACAACAATTTATTAAACTAACCAGAAACAGCAGCAAACGTTTTCCGCAATTATTAACATCCGATGCACAACTGACAAAGTTAAGAGCATGCCGCAACATGTTTTATGGACACAGCACATAGAAGGATTTTAGCAGCGACCGCTTGCAACACCTTACCAAAGTAAAGTATTCCTCATTTTACTACAGAGAATTATTTTTCTTTTTAGGCAGGATAGTCACGAGTCTTAATAAGTTTCACATGCTAATTTGTAATTTTTACAAGAAAATATACAAAAAATTTCAATAGTAAATGTTCTTTAAATAGAATCATACTTTTTACGTAATGAATTCAATTAACATAATTCAGTAATATTTTGAGTTCAAAAAAAAATGTTACTAATCTATTTTTTATGAAAACCATACAAAAATTCGTAAATTAATGTCTTCTCATTCTCTACATACTTATCTATAAAAATTAAAAAAAAATTATGTTTTCAAGATCTAATAATAGTAATAAGAGTAAGAAAACGAATTACATCATGAATAAAAAGAAATAAAAAAATATTTAATTCTACGTTTGTAGTAATAATAACATCTCACTTGCTTGAATTAGATTTATTGTCCTTAGGGTATACAAAAAATTAAAACGGAAACTCGATTGTTTATTAACTGAACCCATCATTTTTCAACTAATACTTAATGATTTTTTAATCATATTTTTTACCGTCTCATTCCCTCGTGAGTTGAACCAATGTACAGAACTAACATAACTCGTTATTTCGTAACAGAAGGGATAATTGGCTGCTTTATTTTATTTACCCCAGTTTTTCTTATATCATTGATAAATGTAAAAAATCTGAAGTAAAAGAAGCATTGATTACAGTTTTGCTCTCTCAAAAAGTAATGATGTTCTAAACACAGTAAAACTGAATATGAAAGTTTACGACAAAATACCACCAGTATTCCAATTAGCTTAACTTCTGATGAAGCAAATACGAAGCACACTCGTACATTAAATTAATTTTACAATTAGATAAATTATCATTGAATAGTATTTTAGATTTTTACTGTACTAATTTCTACTAACTTAGCTTCTAATGAAATACATCATTCGGCTCATGAATAATAACTATTTTTTCATCAAAGATCAATCCGATATATGTATAGGAGTATATACAGCGTGATTCAGAAGGAAAAGGATACAAACATATGTTCAAAAACGCTTTGTTATCGAGTCACGACTACCAAAAAATTTCGCTCGGATTTCAGTTCCCACCGATGAAATGAGATCATAAGAGAATTTTTCAAGCGTTATATAATGGGTAAACTAGACGGTTTCTTATGTGTTTTGACCTTAAAAATTGAATAAAACAGGTCCCATTACTCTTCCGTAGTTTTCATGACATCCAACGTAAAACAAAAATTCGGCGACGAAAACAGTTTATTTTTTAGATTTGAAGTACAATAACTTTGGACTAATAAATGCGTAAATTTTACGATCAAAACTTGTACAAAATTTATTCCTGAGAAAAGTGATGAAATAAAAAGTCTATGAAAAACAAAAAAAAAAAAAAATCAAATTTTAATATAAAAACAAAACCTAATAGAAAAATGCTATGAATTGGTAAAAATTAAAAACAGCTGATTGGCATCGATGTCAGTGGTGGAATCTTCGAAAATTTATTGTAAATTAATATAGTATAAACCAAAGTATTATTTAAAAAAATAAATTAAAATTATTTTGTATTTGAAAGGTTTAAATGTATTTTTACTAATAATAGCTGTTTTTAAATTCATAACAGTTTTCTAAGTTTTGTTTTTGATGATAAAAGTCGATTTGCTTTGGTTTTTAAACTTATTACATCAATTTCTCATAATAAAAATTTACACAAATTGTTATAATTTCCGCATTTATTAACCATTTAACAAAGTTATTGTACTTCAGACCTAAAAAAAATGTGTTTTTTGTCACCGAATTTTTCTGTTTCTGTTTTACGTTTGATATCGTGAAAACTACAAGAGCAACAGTCCTGGGACCTGTTTCATTCAATTTTTCAGGTCAAGAAACATAAAAAATAATCAATTTTATACTTCTATAACACCATAAAAATTTTGGTACAAAATCATTTCACCGGGTGACCTGAAATCCGAGCGAAATTTTTCGCTAGCCGTAATTCGCTAACAAAGTGTTTTCGGACATATATTTGTATGAACCTTTTTCCTTATTTCACGCTCTTGAGTCAGTTCCCAAATTATTTTCCATTACTCCTGAATCACCCTTTGTATATAAAATTATATATATATATATATATATATATATATATATATGAATTAAAAATACACAAAAAAAAAACAAAATTAACAAATTTAAATCGATTAGTTGTGTATAAAAGAAAGTAAAAAAATTAATTAAACGTTTTTCTATTTAAATTACAGCGGAAGGAGGGATATTATTATAATAAATTTGTAGAGGAATTAATAAAAAAAAAAAAAAGCAGGCATCAATTTACTCCTGACTTTGCTTATTAGACTTGGTATGGGATCTTGTTATTATTGAGAATGACTAAGTCGATTTTGGAAGTGATTGGTGGTTTATGTCACCTACAAACCGTTACGGTTAGGAAAACATAACTATCTATATAACAAAATGTTATATCAAAAAATAATTATCCTGCCAATTTGTTTAATTATTTTCAGAAAATTTAAATCAATTTTATGAGGTATATCAAAAAGATTTTTTTTATTATTTAAAAAAATCTTAAAAAATATTCCACTCATAAATCACTAACAAATTTTTTATTTAAAATCTGAACTAAGTTGGTCATTTCTGCTCGGTACTTGGTATTTCTATAAATAAATTTAAAAAAAAGAAATAATAATAATAAAAGAATGGTAATTAGTACAAACAATACTTAACGAAACATTACACAACGAGTATTTTTAGCAAGGTTTGTAGAATAAGAGTAAAAAACGAAGTAGAAAATTCAAATAACTGATGTCGTTTTAGGCACTACTAATAGAAAGTTTATATTTAGTTAAAAAAATGTAAACCACTTAAATCTTCAATTCATTATGCAAACTAAAACTTAATGCACGCCACTTTTAAATAAAATAAGAAAACATAAAATTTATCACAAGAAAGATAAAAAAACATGTTCTTTACATCAATCATTGACATCCCGCCTGAATACAAAATTTAAGGGATAAGATAACGGTTTAATTACTTGAAAACCGCATAACTTGATCATTCAGCTACCTGGAAGGACGGTTTTCCCCAGGTGAAGTACAACCAAGTCTGTATTTCATTGATATTGGGTCGGGTGTTTCTCAGGGCTCAGTTACGGGACCCGTTCCATATTCAGTTTTCACTGCGGATATCCCGAATCCAGAGGACATCACAGTTGAACCGTTTGCGAATGTCACGGGCAATCATGGCTGTGAATGGTGACCCTATCGTAGCTTCTGCTAAACTGCAAACTACATTGGATCTAATTAACGAATGGCTAGCTGAATGGAAGATGAAGTTTAAACCATCTAAGTTTACCATGTTACGTTTGCGATGAGGAGGGGTGCTGCGCGAAGTTCAACTTAATGGCGTTTTAATCCAGCATGCTAACAGCTTGCAATATCTAGGATTGCATCTGGATCGCCGTCTGGTGTGGAGGATTCATGTCAGAATCCTGTGGAGGATTCTGACAGGAATCCTGAAAAAGGATGAGAAAAGGACGCAGCTTAAGTTCAGGGAGATGTACTGGTTGTTATGCAGGGGTCGTTATTGTCATTACCTACAAGCAATTGCTGTAATCAGCGTTCCTGAAACAGATTTTGACCTACGGAATCTAAATATATACCTATAGACCTACGGGCACGAAAAGCGAGTGTAACATCGAAGTCGTACAGCGATTCCAGACCAAACTATTGAGAAATAGAACAGAAGCGCCTACAACTACAGTAGGCCTCTAGGTGTATCATCCTAGGTGATATACCTAGGGTGTTGTGTGTCGTTAAAATTCTTCATTTCGTTTCGTCACTTATTTCTGTAGGTTCTTTAATTTGTTTCACTGTTTTTTTTTTTTGTTTAATTACTCTGTGGGTGACAGATAAGATTATTTTTTAATGTTTTCTTTGGATTTTATATTCTGAACTTTATCAATGCCTTAAATTAACTTTGTATGTATTTATTTATCTTTATTAAATAATTATGTTTACTGTATAAGATACGTATAAAAATAATAAGTATTAAACAATTTTAAGAAATTTTCATAAAAACAAACCACAAGCAGCAGTACATTCCTCACCCGTAATCAAGCATAATAAATTTACCTAAATCGTAACATATTGAGGATACATTAACAATAGATTAGGTAAATAAATATATATCGGTCGGCTAATATATATATATATATTAGCCGAAAACTACTACACTACAAAAAAGAGAAAAATTTATTTTTTCCAGAATGACAAGTGAAACTAAATATAAAGCGTATAAAAATAACATAGATTAGGTATACTGCATAAAGAACAAAATGACATTGATATCAAAAATAAACCAGGAATAAAGATTGATGGACATTTAAATAAGAAAATGGTTACATAAAATGTAACAAGAAATATGTATTAAGCCATTGTAGAAATGTAAAGTATATCATAATTTTAATATTACATATTCCTAAATGGTATATTACGAAACACAATAATAAAAATATTTCAACAACCGTAACAGGAATATTTTGCAAGTAATGCAAATTAGTTCATATTAAATAAGTCATTATGGAAATTAAATTCCTTTAGGCATAACAAAATAAGTTATCTGTACCTAATAAAAATAAAAAATCGTAATAAAATTTGATTCATACAATTTAAAAATTGATTTTAAATGCGCTATTAATAAAGATTACAAGTGTTTTACTATAATTATTATTCTTTTATCTTGTATAAAAGAACAATTTAAAACGCGTAACAGTATGCTTGTTACAAATATAGGAATAGATTTACATGAACATAAAATGTATTAATGAAATTTAAAAAAATGTAGATTATTAAAATTAATTTTAAAACCCTAGCTCGGCAAAAAAAAACTCGGCATTACAGAAAAATTTACTGCATTAAGTCAATTATATTAAATAAGTGAAAAAAAACTTAATTTTTCTGAAAGAAGAACTCTACCAGAACTGTCTCTAACAAGACAGTTGCGGTGCAGACTTAATCGCATTAAGAACTGGACACGGTATACGTAATTACTTTATGAACAAATGGGGTATTTCACCTACGGCTGATTGCGAGTGCGGTGAGCCACTCCAAACTGTTAAATATCTAATTAAGTGCTGTCCAAGCAAGCATATAAGGGAGATGACAAGATTTTTATCGTGCTACCCCATCTAGAGTGGAATGACTAAAAAACTACATATCGATTTGCAGTTATACTGAAATCTGTAATTATAACTATATAGGTACAAACCAACAGATTTTACATATTTTCCCCCCGTAAAAATCCTCTATCCAACCATTGTAATTGAATAAGCAACTTGATGAATTTAAAAAAAGTTTGATTTTTCAGTCACGAAGAATTGTTAAATAAGTGTTAAGATTATTATGTACTCCTACATTTTTATAGTTGGATTCAATTATTTAATTAAGGAAAATAATTTTATTTTTTACGTAAAGAATTGCACAAAAACCCGAAACCCAAGTTTTACATGATCGCCATACGTTCCCCTTTAATATAGCTAACTATTCTAGTTATATTTACTGGGAAGCCCATTCTGGAATTATCTGGAGTACAAGAAAACAAACTCGCTCACCAGACATATAACGAAGATAAAAATTTATAGTGGGTTAACCTAAGAAAATAATGTTCGAATTATATGATTTTCCTATAAACATTATGTATTCATACCAAAGTAAATTATATCTATCTTTATTACTAACATTTTTTTAAGATATTTTATCATTAAAAAGATTTAAAAACCTACCAAACTAATTTAAAAATTTAAATGAATATAAGTGGAGCTCAAATGATAAATGAGAAGGATCATAACAATATTATTTTTAAGTTTTTTAACATTAAAAAAAAAATTAGAAACAGGTTTTAAAAATGATCGATTTTAATGCATATAAAAACACATTTAGTTTCTTTTTTATAAAAAACAAAAAAAAATCATAAACAAACAAACCTGAATGCCTTTTTTTATAAATACTAAAATTATATAGGTTGTAATAAAGCAAAGTAAATTAAGATTATGAAATCTTAGGTTGAAAAATAAATTTACTAAAATCATTATCGATTCAAAAAAAAATTAAGGAAGAAAGATGTATCTCTCATAATGATAGGTTGTAACAGTCAGTAAAACATCGAAAATTAACACTATTATAACTATTATTATTATTATAACAAATAACTAGTTTTGGTTCAAGTGGTTATACTACTTAACAACAATTATCATAGCAAACAACATTCGTTGTGGTTATTATTGTTGATGTCAGTGACTTTGTAATATAATAATAATAAAATGTATGAATGCAATACCCAGCCTCCCAAAACATCATTTCACCCTTATATTCCCTACACACCCTAGATTCTCTCTCTCTCTCTTGTGTTGTTTCACATCCTCTCCCCTCTTTAATACCGACTATATTTCTCATTCTTTGGTCCAAGTAAACAATTGTTTGTAATTTATAGTCCAAAGTTGCCTCTTCTAGTTATTAATCAGATTCACTCCCCTTGTTTCTTTCCCCTCACTTCCACTCTTTATAAAATCCCTCACTATTACACCACCTATATATATATATATATATACACCCTCTCATACTATTTTTTTATAAGCGATTTTCTTCTTTTTCTTTTACTTTTCTTTTAACATTCTATCTTTTTTTAATTCAAAAACAGACAATTTATCTCTCCTTCTCTTAATATTTACCCTTTTCAAAAATCGTTCTCTTTAAACTTCCAAACCATACCTATTTATCCCTCATTCATTCAAATATATACAATCATTCATTAAAGCTCAGAGTTAATGACTCAATATAAATGTAATAATATAAAATAATACGACAAAACAAATTACTGTTTTGAAAGTAATTAATTTTTCATAATGCATCATTTCGGTTATTATTTTTATTATTACTATTATAAATTTTGCTATTTACGGCTTTGTTATCAGTAAAACAATTTTCAATTTAATCAAAATTAATGTTTAATGAAGCATACGAGAAGAAGTAAGGGAGAATAGCCTGTACTGTTTAGGGGAAGATAAAGTAGGCCTATTATTACACATAGGCGCGCGCGCATACGTACATACACACACACACACACACGAGCTATATATATAAGGAATATAGATGTTTACAAGATGGCAGAGAGAAAAACAGTTCGTCAGATTCGATGTGTATTTTATTATACAGTTAAGAACTTAAATCTTACTTACTTATTAATACTTACAGGTGTTTTCAGTAAATTGGTTTCTTATGAACGCATTTAGAAAGACAACGGAAGTTATTACCGTGTTTTATTAATTTAAAGTGGATAATTTTAGAAGCTCTATCACAGTGAATAACTGATGACACAATGTAGACTTATAATTCAAAAACGGGATGAAAAGTAAATAATTCTGAGCGCAATCTTATCAAATTATTTCATCTATTCAAAAATAAGTTAACAAGTCTGAATTTTTAAACCTGTTTCACACATTCCAAAAAGATCCAGTCTATAAAATATTAATGACTATACAGGTAAATGTACGTGTATAAATATGCAGATTACATTATATTAGCAGCAGCACGTTATCCATTTATTATGGTGTCCACAACAATGCTGTTTGGTGCCCGCTATTATTCTTGGAGGTCTTCAGAATATTTTCAGTGCTCTGATAACTCTGATAAGTGTATACAATATAATACTTTTGTAAGCAGCCGTGAAAAATGACGCTTTAAAAAACCCAAAAAATTGTGGATGTGCTCTGGCGAATATCATAGAATCATCTATAAAAATTTTTAATAAATTGGATGAATGAACAATTATATTTTTTCTACGGCTGTATTATAACGTCTAAATTACGCGGCCGTAGCCTGTATCTTAATGAGGGTCATTATGAAACAGATTTTCATTATGACACAGGTTTTCAACCGATCAAATGCCTCTTTTCATCCACTGATCAATCAGATCAGCCGTTTTTTCCTTTAATGTATCAGCTGTTATTTTACTTTCATTTTAATCCGATTTAGTCGTTAGCAAGTAGAGTATTGTTTAACGTATCTTTGAAAAATGAAAAAAAAAATGTATTCTATCATTGATTTACTCGTAAATCTATAATCCCAATATTTTCTCAGCAATAGAAAAAATACTGTATGCAACCCTCTACAATGGCCACTAATGCGAAGTTTTACGATATTTACCAAGGCTTGTGTCGTAACTTACTACGCATAGTAAGTTACACAAATACCACAAATATTAGTTGTTATCATTATAAGTTCGTTGCATAAATCACTATTGTGAAATGAAGCCAAATAGTATTGAATAATCTTATTGAAAAATCTGTTTTAAATTGTTTAATAAAAAATTTTTAAGGTTACACGTTTTAGGAGAATGCTATTAGTATTTTAATCCGTCATAAAAACTTTTACTTATTAGAATAACTTTATTAATTATAATAAAAATGGTACAGAAACTAATATTAATGCAATTCTAAGGGAGGAAGATAGAATAAATTATACACTTAAAAAAAGTTGATTTAATATATAGCAATAAGTATTCACCAATCTTTCGCTGTCAAAAAACAGAAGAATTCCTTTGCTAAAGGTTAGATACAACCTATACCAGGAAAAACACGTTTAATAATGTTGGACAAAAGAAAAACAGAATCAAAAGACAAAGAAAGGTCTTGTATGCTTTAATAAAACGTTCTTATAAAAAAATTCTAACCGATCACTTTGGCCAATTTGATTTAACATTTCCTTAAGTCAATATATATAATGAATTTTTTTTTTAAGCCGGTATTCTCCACCATCTGTTCATTTTACTTGCTTTAATATAATGATTCAACGGTTGATTCTTTTAATAATAAGTTTTTTCTACAATGGAATAAATTAACCTAATATGTGTGTTTAAGAAAAAAAAGCAATTAGTTTTAGTTTGTCTTAACGATAAATAAAAGAATGGTACATACAAGTACGGATTCTAATAACCACTGATGGATTCTAGCAACTGTATTTCTAAATGAACTTTTTATAACACTCTAGATGATGCTGAAGGTTATTAATTTTGTAATAATGGAAAAATTAAGCCTAAAACATCGTGAAGTAATACAAAGTTTAATTATTCAGTAAATATTTGGAGAGGAAATATTCTTGATAACAAAATTCCTATGATTTTAGATTATATGAGAAAAAACAAGAATAACTTACAATCCAATAAGTTTAAATTGAAATTAAAAGAATTATGACAATCATATAGACTAAAAATATTGAAAGGCAAATTCTGTTTTATTAGAAATTTTAAAACAGTAAAATAAAAATAAACTACTAGTAAGCACTACTCTGGTCCATAAATACGATTATTTTGTGATTTAAACGGTTCATTATCTGAATGCTTCCATATTCAAATAGCAATCCTCTATAAAACTTTTAATAAAAAAGGTGAATCATGAATAAATCAGGAAAAAAATTACGGAAGTTAGAATTTTTAACAGGTAACATTTAGTTATACAACAGATCTCAAATAATAATATTAATAACAAACCAATTCTGAATTTATTTTATTAGAAATAAAAATAAAACAAAAAATAAATTAAATAATAAAAATACAATATTTAAAAAATGTAATACAAATATTAAAATTCTAAAAATTAAATAGAAGCCATCTAGCTATAAAACTGTTATTCATAACTACGTTACGTTTTTAATTTGATGTATTGTTTCATTTAACAATAGATACTAATTTAAATTGTAAATAACAATATTATTAATTCACTCAATAGAAAAATAAATTATTCACTCACTCAGTAACTCATTCATTCATTCTTCATTCACTGATGAATCAGAAATCTTTTTGAAATTCAAAAGCTCTTTTGTAAATTGTAGTATATTATACAAACTAGAACAAACCATTTCTTCATAAGGAACTGAATTGAATTCGTCATTAGCTTTGGAATGGTATTGTTCTAATATGAATGCTATGTAATTAATAAGTTATTTTTAATTTATTATCGTGCTTTCTTTCTTTTTCTTTTTTTAATTTACTTTTTTTTAAATTTTGATGAATAAAAGAAATTAATTTTTGTACGGAAGTCTTTTTTAAAATAAAAACTACATTGTTAATGGTTTAAACTTTTTTTTTTTACTATAAATATTTTATAAATTTAAAATAATTAAACATAAAGATTATTCCTTCTAAAAGCAATTAAGATTTAGAAAGATAACATTAAAACTCCAACAGTACACAATAAAGTGGATATGTGGGTGCACCGTACTTATTTAATTTCAAACAAAAAATCCATTATAAAAAAGACGATTTGAGAATGAAATGCATAAAATTAAAAATTTATTTAACAGGATTCGAACTACATACTTTTAAATTATAAAGCCATTTAACTGCAACTGTATCTCATAAAATAAATAAATAAAATGAGGATTCAATAATTATTCACAATGTAGCTATAAATTTTATTTCAATAAAAATCTGATGTGGCCACCACATGACTTCCTTGTACGCCTATTAAATTACATATACACATTTTTTGCTGCACTTCATTTAAAATTATTTAATTTGTGAGATACGATCTACTAATTCTGTAATAAAGAATTTAAACAAATTTTTTTTGTTATTGAATTTTTTTATTTATTTTTTGCTCAATTACAATCGGCTCTCCTGCGGAGCCATAAGTAAGTTTCCTGACAAAAGCACGTGATAAGGAGGTCCTTAAGGAACTCCCAAAATAAGTAATACACAATAAGTAGTTGCAAGTAAACTTAAAGTGAAATATGAAATTTCAAGCTCAGTCATAAATCACAAACCATTAATTTCAGCACCATATAATCCACAAAACAAACAGAATTATTATTTATTGTAATTTTTTTTACAATCACAAGTTAATAATTATTAATAAATAAATATATTTAAATGAAAAAAAAGGAAATGAAGTCGGATTCGAACCGATGTGCCTTCCCCTTGTAAGATCAAAATATTTCATTAATTAAAATTTTATTTGGCTATAACTATGGAACCAGTGAAAATAAGTACCACTTATTTTCAATAAGAGCTTATTACTGCAGTTAATTAAAAGTCCAAAATCAATTTATTTTTTGGATTTTGGTCTTTTTTGGGCACTTTTGGTTCAGTCGATTGCACAGCTAAATGTGACAACAGTTCTAAATCCAAAATTCTACAGCTAATCATTTTTGAGTTATGCGAGATACAGACGTAGAGACGTCACGCCGAAACTAATCGAAATGGATTCAGGGATGATCAAAATGGATATTTCCGTTGAAATCTGAAAACCGAAATTTTTCACGATCACAATACTTCTTTTACTTCGTACAAGGAAGTAAAAATGGACAAATTATAATATTATTTTTCATCAGCGTTCCTTTGTTTTAAGATGCACTTCTATAGTTGAATAATCTTCTTCAACCCCTAGGAAGAAGTTTTTTTTATATAGTAATAATCTACGCATACAAAGTTCTTTCCGTTCTTCTTCGAGGTGAATCAAGACTTAATGTTCTTTTGAGCGAACCACAATTTGAAGGAATGAGATCAGAATTATTCGTAGAATAAACCGATAGCACAAACTTGATTTGCTTGAGAGTTACTGTATGAGATTACTGTTCTTGAGAGTACTGTATGTGTGAACGGTTGTTATGCAATAAAACAAATGCTTTCCTACAGTTTTCCTCGGAGATTATTTCAAAATTTGGCTTCTCAATAAGCGTTTAATTATAATGAGCACTGTTTATTTTAGCCTATACCTGATATTGTTTCAGTTTTGAATCTTGTGACTCCCAAAAACATGTTGCCATTTCATACTCGAAATTTTGGACCTATATTTCGTCATCATTGATGATTTTATTTAAGAAAACGTCATCTCCATTATCGTTTCGGGACAAAGTTTACTGATAAATGCCCAAGGGCATTTGTTTATGTTGCTTTATGAGCTGTTTTGGGATCGACAGCGCACAAATTATATGAAAATTAAATGTACTTTCGACGATTTCGTTAGGAAAACCGTAATATTTACCACTTCATCAATACTTATTAGTCTGTTTTTCACGACATTGTTACAAATGGGTTCAATATTATTGTCAGATGTAACAGTCGACAGGCATTCATTCGGCTTCTTATTACATGTAACACTTAGAAGACCATTTATGAATCCTTCAATCCATTCATAAACATCCGTTGTATTAACATGTTCCCGTAACGTGTCAAACATTATAGATAGATTTCAGCCCCTGGCAGACCTTCAGACCACAAAATAAAATCGGATTGAATGGGGATTTTTGGTCCAAACGGAAAGGGGAGAGGCCACGGTTACATATGTAACAAAAAGAATTGACTTATCAACTTTTAATCTACGCAGAAGTACTAAGTCGGAAACAACACGTAACATTTGCCAGTGAAAACACAGATATATCCATCAAGAATATAAATGCAAATAGATGTATCTCAATGTGATATATATAAATATTACAGAGAACGAGAGAGAGAGAACTACGGCTTAAATCTAATACTTTTTATACTGAATTTAAGTCCGACAAATTATCATGATTGGCCGTTAAAAAGCGCGACATTTTCTAAAAATTGCATCACATAATATAACATTATTAGAGTAAATAAAAATATTTCAACGTATTTATTTGTTAACGAGACAAAAGTAACAGAACTATATATATAAAAACAGCTTTTTAAATACGTAAAAATATGTTTCCAGTTTTTCTCAGAATTACTAGGTAGCTCCTTCGTAAATAAAAAATGATAATGATACATTAACCAAAGTAAAATCATTTTTATTACTAAGTGGAATGTAAAACCCGAATAAAAATAATGATATTTCGTCAATGACATAAAAAGACAATTATTACTGATTTTAATACGATTATAATTTAATTTTAAAATGTTAATTCTTATTTCACTATTTTTTTTACAATATTATAAAAAAATAATTATTTCATACAAGAAGCCTTAAGTTAATAAAATAGTAACGCAGAAAAAATTATAAATAAATAAAAAAACTAATGATTTCATTAAATAAATTATAGAGAACATATGCTTAAATCAGCAAAAAATAGACAATTATGACGTTTATAAAAAAAAAACAGCCAGTGAGAATAATAAATTTTAATTAATATAGAATCAGTTATAAATGTCTAGGGTGTGACATCACATGTATTAGGAAAAAGTAAGTCAAATTCCCGAATATTTGTAGAACAATACACCGAATTTTAAGATATAAAATAAGCTTACAAATGGAAATGAAATTTTATATCTTCATAATATCAACTTTTATGAATAGAAATAGAACTTAGATACTGGTCTGATGAAATGACATATTTAAAGAAGTACCCTTGGTTGTACTGATAATTATAAAAAAAGATTTAAGTTTTTTTTTCAATAAACTTAAAATTTAGTGACAGTAGGAGACTATAGTGTATTTGTTTTAATACAATAGGTACCAATTGATTATCAGTAATAATATATAAATATATTATAAAAAGTAAATGAGATGCTGGAAGGCCTTTAAAAAAGTTTTTACTGGAACAGATTTCAAAAACTAATTTTTTTTTTAACACAAAACAAAGATAATAAATCTTAACATTTAATTTATTAAAATCAGTTAAATGATTTCAACGAAATTTTTATTTTTTGTGTAATACTAGAATTTTATAACGTTTGATGTACCTGCAGCCAATTTTTAGATATTAAAAGAAAATCTTTAAACTTTCTTCATTTAAAGAGGTTTATGATGTTAAAAAATAATGGAATTTGATCAAAAATGCATTAAATTTGAAATTCATTTCGATTAGAAAACACTCTGATTTTTCGTTAACTAATTAAATTTATTTATTAATCTTTTAAATTAACCATTTTGAAAACAGGTTCTATTTTTAGTGTTCTTTTTATTATAAAGGCATTTATAAAATACATTATCAACAGATAATAGCCGTGCCTAAAAATTCAAAAGAATCTAGGAGAATAGATATTTGATGGTACGTTAATAAGAGAGTATTATTCCATAAACCGTATGATAAAATATCTTTCTAATCAACCATCCTTTTTTTTTAATACATTTGAAATATTCATTAAAATATAGCCTAATAATAATAAAAATGTTAATAACAACTATTGTCAAAGTATGAGAAATTGAAAAAGGGAAGGGAACTTAAAAAGAGAGAGACGAAGGGGAGGAAAGAAAGAAAAAGAAGGAGAATATATCAAGGACGCATATAAAGGACCACCATGAAGTTGACCTTGAGAAAAAAGATGAGTTCGAGGTCAGTAACATTTTAAAGCATTAAATCTAGATTAATAATACATATTATATTTTATAAATAAATAAATAAAAGATAATAAATTGAACATATGGCGTATAATTTTCAACTATAAAATTTTATGGTTTAAATTATTTAATTAATGTTTGATAATAAAAAACAGATAAATAATGAATCATCCAAATGTTTAAAGAAAATAAAGAAGTCCAACGTTACTCGAACTAATGTTTCTTATTTATATGGGTATCAGCTGTTACAAAAATTCCTTTTTTGATATCGAAGGATCACGACTCAAATCCAGACTAAGGTATATATTTTTTAACTGTAATTAAATTTTCACGTTACTAGTGTAATATAATCATCGAAGTTTAATTAACAGTTCTACGCTATATTGATCAGTGTAATTTAAAGACAGTTGAAACTAAAAAACCCAAATAATTTGAAATAAACAAATATATAGAAAGTTAATTAAAATAATAATAAACCAAAATTAATTACGATGAAAATTAACTAAATATTGCTGGATATAAAGAACAATTTATTGTAAAATTCCAATTGCAAAATTTCACAATATTGATAATGAAAACGATAGTTATATTTTTATCCATCCTAAAAAGAGTGTTCTTTATCTTACGAAATACTACAATTTTGCATTATACAACTGAAACTACCCATTAAGACCTTTAACTGCTTATAGATCATTATTTTATACTAATTCATCTATTACTGGCAGATGGAGATAGACGAATCAAGGTAGCAGGTTTAAAGTACGGTTTTACAAGCTTACCTTTTATTTTTAACTGTAGCTACATACACCAAGCTTTTTCTTTCAGTTCTAATATTTTCATTTAAGCAGTTATAGTTTATAATTCCGGAAAATTTTATTTTATTTTATGTCGAAGGATATAAATAGATGCAATTCTAGACTAAAGATTTTTTTTTAATCTGGATTTGAATTTTTACGTTACATGTTACGAACTCGTTGAAGTTCATCGAACCTTATTTAATTTTTATTTCTTTTATTTTAGCATTTAGTTTCTATTAAATCCTTCATGTCTATTTAACTATTTATTAAACTTAATCTTAAGTCTATTTATAACTACTTAATAAAATGGAAATGGATATCAATAAGTATATTTTCATTTTTTACAAACGGATTTGTAAACGTTCATAAGTGTATGAATTGATATAAATACGATAAAAAGCGAGTTATAAATACGATATGCGCGAGTTGTTTTTTTGAAATACGGGAATATGACTGATTTTTTTTACTTGAAATTTATATTACTATATTCACATGAAATATTGAGTAAAATATACTTTTTACAATTAAAGCTTTAAAAAAGCTTTAAATTTTGGATGGGCTTTACAATTAAAGCTTTAAAAAAGCTTTAATTGTAAAGCCCATCCAAAATTTTTTAAGTTTCACGTGAAAATAATTGAAATTTCAGGACATTGGCTATATACCATTACGTTGAATCCAATGATTATAAAAAAACGAAAAAATTTCACATTTTCTTTGGTAGACCATGTAACATTTCGTTTAAAAAATGAAACAATCTATCAGAAAGAATATAATGTACCATAAAATAAGCAAAGAAATTTCCTCTATAAAATTAAACAAAAATCATTGAAATAGTGCATTTAAAAAAAAAATCCTCCCAAATCAACAAAATGAATGACGCAGTCATTTTGGCAGCCACTTAAAAATTTTTTTTTTGTTACAGTTTCGATCTATCGGTTATCCGAGTAAATAATTTTTGCCGGACAAAAAATAAATAAATCCAGTTGAAAAATTCAAGTAATTTATATAAAGAAAAAAAATTAAAAGAAAACATCTATTGTTTGAGCGAGTTATGCTAGTATTTCGTTCAAACAATAGGTATGAGCGAGTAATCGGCTACAAATCATCGGCAATCAGCTTTAAACTGTTGGTTTATGATGCAGTAGGACCACGGTTCATACCCAGTTAAAAATAACTGAAAATCAGGATTTAATGCGTGCGTTGCGTGTTGATGTACTTTGAAATTCAATTGAGGGTAATGATTTTTTTTTTAATATTGGACAAAAGCCCAACTGCTTTACTGTAATTAGACTGACAGTTACAAAACAGTATAAAATTGAAATAAACAATAAAATCGAATGGAATAATAAATAATAACAAAAAAGTAATAAAGAGGGAAGTACATTAAACTTGGTTAAATAAAATGACTGTACAACGACATTGGCTACAATTTAGTAGCCATTATGAATAAGCATAGAACATTAACTTATAGTTAGCTGGTTATAGTGGTAGGGGGTAACCAAAAAAGGAGGAGAAAAAGTAGGGGAGAAGAGGAGAAAAGGAAAGACAAAAACAGTTTAAAATAAAAAGAGAAGAAATTACACAAAAGAGAAAGATGAAATATAATAAGTCATAAATGGAACTCCATTGTTCAAGTCAGTTTCGTTTAGTTTTGTTCATAAAGAAAGGCAAAACGAAATTACAAAACATTATTCATTCAAGATTTTTTTTTTATTCATCATGTTTTTTTGTAATTTTTGACCATAAAATTAAATTTTGATTTAAAATTTATATAATTTTACTCGTAAAATATCTTCCAAGAGAATATTACTGTATTATTTTCCCATGAATTTTTATGTTTGGCACAATAATGCAATAACTTGTAGCAATAACTGTGTTGTTTAGAATTCAAGTTAAGACTATAAATCATTGTGCATATCCAGTAGAATGTTTTTTTTTGTGTTTTTTTTTTTTATTTAATATTTCTAAAGAAACAAAGGACAAAGGATAATAAACTAAAAACAAAACATGATTTTAACTAAAGCTTTTTTAGTAATTAATAAGCAAAAATTTTAATATTTAAAAAAAATAAAATTATGTATCTAATAATATTATAATAAATTACATAGGCCTAAAAATCTAAATATTTATTTCAAAAAGTATAAAATTTAACATGAAATTAAAACTGATATATTTTATTCGAGGGTTGTTTGGAAAGTTCTCAGCCTGACAAGAAAACACAACGTTTTTCAGATTTCAATTTTTCAACCTAATCAGCTTGGAATTCCATACATTTAAACCAATTATTTTCCAACTTTTTAATACCCTCAGTATAATGCAATTTGTCCAACTCTAAAAAATTAACGGTAATCTCAATCAACTATGACCTCATCATTTGAAATGAATCTTCATACAGCGAGCCATTTCTTCAGATTTGGGAAGAGGAAGTAATCGCCGAGAGCCAAATCCGGCGAATGCAACGCAAATGGAAGCACTTCGGCGCATTTTGCAGCAACAACCTCAGATTTGTATACAGGCGGATTATCGTGGTGAAAGAACATTGCTATTTTTGACCAGATTTTGTCGTTTAGCTTGAATAGAACCCGTCAATCGGTCCATTGGTGAAATGTAATTTTCCTCGATGATAGTTCTTCCTTTTTCCAGGTAGTCTATGAACACTACACCAGAAGAATCCCAAATAACCGTAGCATTTCCTGCAAAAGAACCATTTTTGCTTTCTTTGATGCGCATTCACCTACTTCCAACAATTGTTTGGCTGTAAGACTGAACACTTCAGTCGTACTTTGAGTCGACTGAATAGTTGCTCTCAAGGAACGCGACACCCATCGGTCGAAAAGCTTATTCATACGCAAAATATCGTAAAACTTAGCAAACACGGTCTATCGAGATTTCTATAATGTCAGCAAGCTCGCTTCAGCAGACGATCATATTATACAGTATTGTGAATTTTTAGGACGATTTTGTCGGTTGTAATGGTTTTTGGGCGTTCCGAGCGTTGAATGTGTGTGTAACTATGTTTAAATTCAGCAGCTTATCTTTTTACTCGAAAACTAAGGGGAAGGATCCTTAAAGTGGAATTTAACTCTTTTTGTTTGTTTGTCCGGATTAAACCTTTTATAACTACCAGAACTTACAATCTGTCCATTTTTCAGAAAATGTCAAAACTTGTATTTAGCTTTACTCGATCGCCACAATCAAATAACCAAACGCACGCGACTGAAACTTTGCAAGAACATCATATAAATAATCATATTTGACAAATATCACAATCATTTGGTCATACTTGTGTCACCTCTGTGGCAGACCGAGAACATTCTGAACAACCCTGGTAATTAATTAACATTGATCTTTGTTTAAAAAATTATACAAAAATTTCGCATGAAAAAATTACGTAAAATTAAAACCTCCTTCCGCATAACGGGCATTTTAATTAAATTTAAGTTCAGTAATTAACCTTTATTAATTTATTGCATTACAATAATATCTGCGAATTGATTTCCACTAATTCGATTAAATTAAACTACAATTAAAACTAGAATACATGTATCAGAGTGAGAGTTGGCAAACGATCAGTAATCTATTACTAGCCGTCTGCAAACATCAGTTTGTACAATAGTGAATGTACTAAACAATGTTTTTTTGTGGTTATATTAATGTTTGCTACCCGTTTATACTTGTATTATCACTCTTGACTACTAATATGATCGAACATTTTTAACTGGTTAATAGCGATCTGTATTATGAATAACTTCAAAATTATACATCAGTACTGCTTACAGCAGGTAACTCGTCATCATACGATTATTTGCCCTGAAGTACATCCCTTGCACCTTTCCGTCACCATTCTCTTTTATTATCAGTTGAAGTTTTGAGCGCTTGATCCTTTTAGATCATTACAATTTTATATTAAATATGTTCCAGCCTTTTTTGTTTGTATAATTCTTCTATTACTCTTTGAATCAAACCTTCTCCTCTCATTATACATCCCAGCCAATTAACTTTCTTATTATGAATTATTTTGATTAAGTTTATTCTATTTACTTTCACTCTTCTAATTATTGTTTTATCTTTCATTCCGTCTATCCATTCAATTTCTCTAATCTACTTCACGCTAGCATTTCAAATTAATCATTCAGCCATCCTTTATTCTTTTTATTAAATATCTGATTAAGTTTTACATCAATAAGAAATAAATTCCAAATGTAATATTTCCAAAAAAACGACTCCTCAAATCTAATTCCATCTTACTACATAAAAACTGTTTCATTCTATTCAATTTTTTAATTTTCATTTCAATTCCATATTTAGAATCTTCTGATAACATTGCAACTTATATTATTCAATCAAATCTTCCTTCCTGTTGTACGGATATTCATTGGCTTATTATTATCTCCTACCTTCATTACTTTTGTTTTCTTAATATTAATTTTCATTCCGTACTCACTAATATCTTTCAGTTTTTTTCAATTTATATGAATATTCTCAAAAAAAACATAATTTACAAATGTTATAATTTATTTTTCTTCCAAATAGGCTAATCCCATCATCTTCCTCTACAAAATCTTTTATCATATCTTTGACACGCATATAAACAAAGTTCAATGTTATTGTATATAACAAAATTATACGCAAAATCCTTGCCTTGCCATTTTATTAAGTTAAACCACTCAGTTTGTGCATTACTCATATTTCCAAAACTGTTTTATCATTTAGGTAAAGTTCCCTGATTAATCTTCTATCTTTCCAATAAGTCAAACTCTTTCGCTTTTTAATATTTTGATAAGTTTATCAAGTTATTTTTAAACAAACGCTTTTTTCCTATTTATTTATTATCCCAGAAACAACAGGCTGACGTCCAATTACAGTTTTTTGATGCTAGATGAATTTTGTAGCTTATGAAAAATGCTAAGCCTGATCCCAGAACCTTCCGAATAAAAAGCAGAGAGGCTAATCCACCACAAAAGTCGTTATAGTATAGGTATAGTTATTCATTTACCTTTTTTTATATATCTCTTACTATATATATAGAAGGAAAAACATGGATCACTTACTAGTTAGTTATACACATAGGAAAAATATAGTACAAAAAATTTAACTTTATGAATGGTAAAGAAAAATTTTATAATTACACTGGCAATATGGAAAAGTAAGTACAGCAATATCGTATGATTCACATACAGTATCAAGATATGCCCTGGAGTATGATTTTTCCTAACTCTGGACTCATACTGGGAGATCTAATACTTTATGCAACTACGGCTGTACAACATTGTCATTTTGTACAAAATGATATTAAGACTGCTTAATATATTTTTTTTTCAGAGTTCATTAAATATCCTGATTATCTTACGAAAAACTTAAAAAGATTTTAAACATTTAAAAATAAAAAAATATCAAAAAGACCTTATTCTAAAAGGACTTTGATATATTAAATTCTTTTCTTATAGAGAAAAAAGTATTTTTTATGTGAAAAAGAAATTGATTTTTAAAATTAATAATTCGAAAACAAACAATTTATATATATAATTAACATCACAAATTCTAATAAAATATTTTATTTTTATTTTAAACTTATTTCATTTTTTTAAATTAACCTGATGACCTGGTTCAGAAATTGAGAAATGCTTATATTTAGTTATTTTTGTTTTTGTTTTTCACTAAGTTACCTTAACCCTACCTTAACTTTTTACGCAGTTATATTTTAATATAACTATTAAGTTTTTAATGTAAAATTTTAAATAGTACAATGGCAACAAAATTATGAAATAAATGTTCATGAACTTCATGCATAGTTGTCACGGTGAATAAATAACCTTAATAAATCATAATTTTACAAGGATATACAAATGCTACATAATTATTATACTTATTGATTTCACAACGAATATATTTTTATTTATTTTTTCTTTCTTTTTTTAATAAAAAAAGTAGAATTATAGAATTCTTAATCATATTAATCAAGGAATTTAAATTAAAAAAGAGAAAATAAATAAATAAAAATATAGAACTATATTAAAAATAAATATCTAGCATTCACAATGAACACAATCTCTCTCTAAAAGTATGTCAGTTTATTTAACAGAATAAGAAGGACAATAAAGAAAGAAAATAATGTAATAACACAACAATGTAGGTCACAGTATAGGCTATATAAATTTAACTTAAATTAATATTTTATGAGTTTAATAATGTATTCTATTTTTAGTTTTTCATGATTTAATATCAATAATTATTTTTAAACATGGCTTAAATAATAACGAAACATTTTGAAATTTAATTTTAATTAAAAATGTATTTTTTCTTTATTTATATACTATGCAATAAATAAATCTATTGTGCTGAACGGTACATAATAGTATTATATAGTTCATATCAGGAATAAGTAAGTGTGCTACTCCATGGATATAAAAAAGGGACTATCCGGCATTATTAATCTGAACGGATGAAGAAAACCTTGGCAAAGCGTTGGTCAAAGCAGCATCACTAAATACCCAATTAATTTATAATTATAAAATAAAAAATAAAACAGATTAAATTCCACGTTAAAAATTAAAATTACAAATAAATAAGTACGAAGCTAAGGATAATAAATATACAAAATAAGTTAAAATAGGGTAATTAGTTTATAAAATTCAATACGTAATAAAAATTGAACGATTAAAGAGAACATCAAAGATAAAATAAAAATAAATCAAATTATAAAATTATTACATTTTTATTATTGTCAATATTTAGAGAGCTCAGTTGATATACTGGATAAAAATGGATTCCTGGATCGGCTGGAAGTTACAAGTATTAACAAACATGTCAAACAAACCGACTGGCTTTTGCTACCTACGATCTCCTATTGCAATACACTATCTCCTCCACTGTGCTATTAGCAAAGCTAAAACTACTTCCAGATACCCCTGCAATGTAAACTTTGACGAGTAATAATAATTATAACTACAAACAAAATCATTCAATTTATGTTTTAAATAGATGTCTTTGATTCCTTTCTTAAAATTAATCAAAAGTTGTTATTTATCACTTGAATAAATTTTAAAAGATTAAGGGGTCGTTAACGAATGATAAAGAAATTAAAACTTACCAACTTTAACTGAATTGGAATTAACGTTCAATTATTATTAGTTTTAATTAAAATACTATATTACATAACAGAAAGTAAATTAATTCAGTATTTATTAAACTCTTGAACTATTTGGAATTACTTTGGATGCCAGTTTAATAATAACAACAAAAGAACACAACCTAAATCTAAAAATCACCAAAAAGAAAAAAATAACAGCTTCGTCAATAAGTATAAAGTTTATAATTTAAAAAAAAATTACGGTCTTTAATTTTTATGTTTTATTTTCTTTTATAAAAGCAATACCGAGGAAAAAACCTTTTATTTTTTATTTTAAAAGCGAACTTTTAAGTTTTTTTTTTTTTTTAAATGAATGGATATTTTGCCAGTAAATTTCATTATAATTGGTTTAAACCGTTCTTGAATCATATCCGGAAAAAATGAGAAAAATTAGCAGAAATTAGGTTATGAAACAGTTTCACTTTTGTATAAAATGTTAATATATCATGTTGACATATCAATATCATACATCCTCAATCAAGCAATTCTGTGCAATAAACAAACAAATCTTGAACTTTACCGCCCCCCATCGTAGGTGTATAAAAACTACACCTACGAGGGTCGTTCAATAATATTATTGATTGAACGACTCTCGTGATTATAATGATTATAAATCACATTGATTATAATCAAAGAGAAAAACTATAATTTATTCGGTAATTATAAATTATTATAGAATTTGGCGGCGCGTATTATAAAATCTTTGAGGGACCAAACCAAAAAAATTTGATGGTGAGAGATTTGGGTTGTAAGGTGGATGTACCACCATCTCCCACCCAACATTTGATTAACTTCCCGTATCATTTGAGAGGTATGGGAGCAGGCGTTATCGAGCAGAAGAATTACGCCTTTCGAGAAAGAACCAGGACATTTTCTCCCTTTGTGTGCGTGTTTTACTTTATAGCGTGCCACAATAGCACTTACTGTTGACTATAGGTTGTTCTTCCACTTTACTGGCTGACGCGTAGATTTTGAATATTTTTCCTGGCGGATGATCTCAGATGAATTATGATCATTCCATACTCTGATATTTGAATTCCGGTTCAAAATGATCTTATTATGCGATCTAAAATGCCATTCTGCTAAAAAAAACCGTTGTTTACGTTCCCTAAGAAATTCGGACTTTGTGATTTTGAATCTTGGAACCCACTTGAACACAACTTTGCAGTAACTCAGCTTATCATGGATGGATTTTAGTGGATCGTAATACATATTTCAGTAATTTCTCGAATTTTATTTGTGTTTTCTCGAATAAGATCATTAATGATATTTTGCACGGCGTCAGTCGAAACTTCTACCGGATTTGACCTACGATAAAAATCGGTGATACTTTTTCTGTCCAATTTAATTTATTCGATCCAGTTATAGAAATTTTCATCTTTAACTGTTTTAATATTCAAGAATGAATTTTGGCCGGTTTTATATCAGGAAAATAAAAAAAAATCTTATCATAGCACACTCACTTCTTCCACGGTAAACGGTTTCAAATGGAGGTGAAATATTGAAATAAATAAAGGATATAATAATGGAAATCGTTTTCGAACTGCTGATATTTTCTGTGTGTCAACTTGAATGTCAGACGATTTCAGTTTATTATATTAAATAGTTTTTCAACTGTTGCCATTTGTCTCTTTAATTATTGAACGACCCTCATAAAATTTCTAGAGATGTCCTGAAGGAAATAAAACTAATAAAAAAGGAGTTTTAAATAAAACTATGCAAAACTATACCAATAAAAAGTTACAGGATAAATTGGAAAAACCAAGTTAAAAGGAGATCAGAAGAATAACCAAGTGAAGGTGGTCTGATTATGGAGAAAGAAAAGATAAACATGGAGCACACTTGACGGACAGATGATCAATTGGAAGAAAAAAAATGGAAATAATTGTAAAATTGAAATGAATAATTTCTTATAAGCTATATATTGGCAAAGATATTAAATTTATACTTTCATTACAATTTAAGATTATTAGAAGTTATAAAAAGTTTGAAAATATAAAAATTAAAAAAATGTGTGTGTGTGTGTGTGTGTGTGTGTGTAGGTAATACCATTAAACAACAAATAAATTTTAATAAGAACAAAATTAAAACGAGTTACAACATAAAATATAAATTTATTGGTTCAGTCTAAGGGAAAAAAAGAGGAAATGTTACGTTGAAGTTTTCAGCAAACATTATTTTCCACTATAAAGTTTCTACTTTAATATAAAAGAAAGCAAAACTTGCAAGGTGGAGTAAAGAAATAAGGGTGAAAACAAAGAGAAGAATATGGTTAAGAGTGAAACAGATGGAGAAATAGGGAAAAAAGGAGATACATAATAGAAGTCCAGAGAAATTTAAAAGGAGAAAACTTCTCCAATAGAATAGTAAAGACTGTTGAATATTAAAGAAAAAATAATAATAAAAAATGAATAAAAATAAAAGTTTTTTTTACATTAAAAAAAAAAACAACAAAAAATAAACCTAAATGAATTATTACTTTTAATATAAAATTAGAAACTTTACGTTAATGGAACTCGACATTTAACAATTTTTCACAATAAAGATATGGAAATTGTGATATATTTAGCATTAAACATGCAAAACTTACAATGCATATTAAAACTATGGAAATAACAAACTCAGAAACGTTTTAGTTATATTTAAATTAAAAGAGATCACGAGATTTTTGCAGCTTGTATTCTGCTATTATTAAAATTTAATGAACGTAAAACGATATAAAAATTTGTAATAAAAATATAATATAAAAATTTTACGACCTTATGAACTAAAAAATGAAATACGCCGAAAAACACAATATTAAAAACTTTCTCATAAATAACATTTACAATATTAAAGAGAGAGAGAGAGAGAGAGAGAGAGGATTATTTACTTTTAAAAAAATCCCCACAAGATATTTTCGTTTACAAAAACTTCATAATATAAATTGCTCCTCCTTTTCAAACGTGGCGTAATAGTCAGCTCCTCCCTTGGCAACTGTACAACTCAGAAAAATGTAACTAAACAAAATACTTACAACTAATTAAATTATCTAAATATTTTTTTTGAATATTTAGTCAGCTTCAGACAAAATTATAAAAAATTGTTTTACATGAAAAAATCATGTAAATTTTTATTTATTTTAATTCTAAACCCCTGAAATATTTTTTATTAAATGAATCCCAGTTGAACTGCTAATTAGGAAGAAGGTCCGTGTTTTCGTTAAATAACAAACCTTTGTACAAGGCATTTTTAAAGCCAAAATGGACCTGCGGGGTACAACTTTGGGGTACGGCAAGCAATAACAATATCGACATCATCCAAAAATTCTACAACAAAGTGCTAAGGAACATTTCGAAGGTGCCATGTTTTGCGAAAATCAAGGAGATCCACGATTACTTAGGAATGCCATCCATTCCCTGAAGAAATTCACCGGTTGAGTTCAGAGTATGTACTTACGTGTAACGCGCACGAAAACCATCTGGCTATTATCTTTTTGGATAATAAAGAAGATGTGGGACGACTGAAGATGCTGCATGCGTTGGATCTAAAGGCTGGCGAATATATCTCTTCTTTTTTTCTCACATATGACAAGTAACAATTTTTTTATACTGAGTTGCTTGCTCTGATTTGTTAACAGTTTTATTTTATTGCTGTTATACCTTTTTTTTCCTTTTGCTGTTTAGCCTCCAGTAATTACCGTTCAGATAATACTTCAGAGGATGAATGAGGATGATACGTATGAGTGTAAATGAAGTGTAGTATTGTACAGTCTCAGTTAGACCATTCCTGAGATGGTGGTTAATTGAAACCCGTCCGCCAAAGAACACCGGTATCCACCATCTAGTATTCAAATCCGTGTAAAAGTAACTGACTTTACTAGGACTTGAACGCTGGAACTCTCGACTTCCAAATCAGCTGATTTGGGAAGACGCGTTCACCACTAGACCAACCCGGTGGCTTATTGTCTATACCTATGTTAAGTTATGTTAACATTTAACATTTTTGTTGTTCTTAACAGTTAATTTTAGAATTGTTTGTACTTTGTTACGCTTAGTTATATTTTTATTCGTTATGCTTTTTATTGTTCTGTACTTTGTTTAAATGAATCCCATTGAGTAAATGACAAAAAAATTATTTCATCAGAAAAGACTAATCTCTTCTGTTATTAAGTTTTAGATAATATTTATTAGAAAATTATTTAAAATGTAATTTTTATCACTTTTATTTTATTAATTTTTTCATAAAATAAAACTGACTCGTAAAAGTAGGCATAAAAAGTTTAGTTTTTAAGTTTTGTTTTACACTTTCTAGTCTTTTAAAAATATAGATATACATACAGAAATTGCCATAACAGTATGAAGAAAAAGTCAGAAAAATCTACATTTTGATAAAATATAGCTATTATACGTAAAATAAAATAAAAACAGTAATATTAAGACACGATAAATGTTACAGTTAACTGAATACTTGTGACAATGATTCCAAGGATTAATTATAGCCCATGACCAATAAGTTATTATTTACTAATTTTATTAAAAAAAATAATAAATTTATACATAGATTAAATGTTTAAGATATTAGCAATGTGCTTTTCATTATTCTGACACATACTTACTAGAACTGAGATTGTTTAAACATCGTATGCAATTTTTTAAATTAAGAAAAATAAGATAAGTTAAAGGGGTAAAATTTAGAGTAATAATAATAAAAATGATTTTTAATTTATTTCTTTACAATTAATTTCATATGCCATGAATTAGGTGTGTAAATTTTAAGCTTTAAAAGTAAAAAAAAATTCAATTTTTTTTTCTTTTGTAGATTGGGTAGCATTTGAAAATTACCGGGGGATTCGAATCCAGGACCTGCCGCAATTTTCCATAATCTCAATATATCCATAACGAGTGATATAATTTAAAGTTATATAAAAAGAATGTTAATGAATGAGGTCAATAATAATAATAATACATTTTTCTTTTAATTTTTTAAATTATTGTAAAATTCTACTTATAATTTAATAAATGTTTACTTATTAATTCATTCAATTGAATAATTTTACTTTGAGTACTCAAGACTAAAATTATGGAAAAAACGTATTATATAGAGAAATAAAGTTTATAAAAGGAAATAAAACGCCATGAAGCTTTTTATGTTTTTATTTCCTTACTCTTTTCTATACATATAAAGCTTTTTTTTTTATTTAAAAATTAAAATCTCGAGAAATGTAAATCATTTAAATTTAAATCGTTTTCCAAGAACATTTAAAAAAAATTAATTACTTTTAATAATATACGAATGCTGTTAATTTTTCATTTATATAAAAAAATATATATGTACTTTTTAAAAATAGTATGCAGTAATTATAAGTTTGACACTGTATAATAATGAACATTTATTATTAAAAGTTTTTAAACTGAGAAAAAACTTATGTAACTATTTTTATTCGTTGCATAATTTACAATTCTGACGTCATAAACTCAATTAAATTCACTGGAATACATAATTAATTAATCATAATTTTATGGAATCAATTAAATAGAATCGTTCTGTCTTTATTTTATAATTATACCAAAATTAGTCGCATCTGAATTTAATAGTGCATAATTAAAAAAATAAATGTATATTCCAGACATAGTTATTATGAATTTATAACAATAATTATAACCTATAATAAAAATATTCAATCTAAAAAATGCATATATATTTATTCTGGAAAAAGTTTAATAAATCAACTGGTTTATTAAAAGGACCAATTATTGGTAAAATGGAAGCATGCCAACCTCTAAATCTTACGTTTTTGAGTTCATTACACCTAAAATTTGGTACCTTCTACGAATAACATCCTAAAAGATAATAAAAAGGAAAAATAAATAAATAATAACCGTGATTTTTTTTACCAAATCTATTAATTAATAAACGAATCTCATTCATCAAACATTTTTTTTTTTAACCGAATGGTTTAAGAAATAAAAAAAATCATGCTATGGGTGGTAAATGGTAGGCGTGAAAGTAGTTCATAATGAGGAAACAATACTAAACTTAATCGGGATTTTTAAACTGTAACCTTCCAGATAAATGGCAAAAGCGATAACAGTCCGCACTGAGATTGCATGTTTGCAACATGTTTGAGATTTGCAGAAACCGCCGATTCGCCACAAGCGAAGAGGAAAAAGAGTAAGGAGTCAGATAAAATCAAGAAAGATGCTGATAGAATCAGTAGAGATTTAGGAAGAGCTTTGTTTGGAAATAATGTTCCCAAACCAAGATTTTTGATCATTACGAAAGAGAATGGTAACTTCCAAACGGTTAGTCCATTCTTAATTGCTAGAGAGATTGCTAATAGTGCTGTTGGTCCTGTCAAGGAAATCTGGAAGACTTTAATGGATTGCATGTTGAAACTATCAACCACATTCAAAGCCAGAACGTCCAGGCATTGAAGAAGATCGGTGAATTTGCGGTATCTGTCCAACCGTATAGCACCCTTAACACATCCAGAGGAGTTGATGGTTGCCGTGATCTTCTAAACTGTACAGAAGAAGAAATAGTACAGGAAATGTCTAGTCAGGGAGTGACACATTGTCGCAGACTCACTATGAGAAGAAATAGTGAGATTCTTCCTTCGGCCTCGCATGTACTGACATTCAATCGGCTTAATCTTCCTGAAAAGGTACGAGCTGGCATCCATCGGCTTGATGTACGGGCATTTATCATTTAAGTGTCAACGTTTCGGACACACTGCAGCTAGATGTGAAGCGCAGGAAATATGCATATGTGGAATGAAAACACATGAGGGTGATCCATGTAAAGACCACCACAACTGTCGATCAAGGAACTGCCCAGTATATAAATTGGAAACGGTCATTAAGGAAGTTAAAACGGTTCAATAATTCAGTTACCCTGAAGCGAAGAAAATTGTCAATTCACGAACACCTCGACCATCGACTACATATGCAGAAGCAGCTGCTGCTCCTTCACTATAATTAATCGTTGCTTAATACGATGGCACCAAGTCTTGCGACAATGATAGAAAGAGTCATTGATTCAAAGATTGAGTCGACTCATCAGACAGAACAAAGTAAACATGAGAAGGCTCATTCCCGGACTGACGTCGCTGACATAAGACACGTACCAGCGCAGGTTAAAAAACTCGCAAAACCTGCGATTATAATGCCACCAATTGACGTAATGAATAAAAATCTTGATCTATCCGGAAAAGGAAAAAAGATCACTCGGTCTTCTAATCACAAGGCTAAGGAAATTGTGCCAAGAGTACAGGAAAAGTCTGGGTCTACCTAAATGGAGGTGCAAGTCATTATTGAGAAAGCACCAGACACAGACAATAATAAACCTGTATGCATAGAGCCTCCAAAAGCTTAGAGAGCAGCCACGGTAAGAGCGTCTCTATCAGCCAGTCCCAGCACAGCCTTAGAGATAGAACCCAGTTCATCATCCGCCGAAAATGCATCGCTTGCGAGTTTAGATTCAATAGCAACGATGCTAACTGCACCAACCAAGCTTTCATCACCTGATGTAAGCCGGCGAACGTCACAGGCATCAGAAAGAGAAGAAGATGCCATGTCCGAGGCCTCAGACACACTCTCATCAGAAGTTGAGGCCGTGAGAAGAATGGAAAAAGGGTACAAGAAAGGATGGCCGAAAGGAAAGCATAGACGGTAAACATTGGATTCGAAAGTCATATTAGAATATGAAATTATGAACCTTTTTTTTACATTTTTTTTTGAAGTGTGACGGGGCTAACGACCAAAGTAGTCGATGCCCCTAAAAACCTAAAAAAAATAATAATAATAATAATAATAATGAATAAAGTTACGCGTGCAAGAATATATATATATATATATATATATATATAGTTTTTTATAACTTGAGATAAGAATAATCAAAATTTTATAAATATATTACAAAAAAAATTAATAAATAAATAAATAAAAAACGAAGAAATTATTTAAAAAATAGTATAATATTTTATTTTTATCTTCACTAGAAATATAAATAAATATACCGAACAAAATAAACCATTTAAAATAACTACACGAAGATAAAAAAAGAATTTTTAAATTTATTTATAACTTAAATTTACAAATTTAATATAGGCTAGCAAGTATACAATATAAATTATTCATAATACAATTTTAAATATTATTATAATAATATGATATTTAATAGACCAATAAATCAAATATAAACAGTCCCATAATGGGTGTAAAATACAGCCATTGAATATTTAATAAATGTATACATACAGACCACAATAGCCTACATGATAGTAAATATTAAACTCAAGTACTGTACAGAATATGAATATTGCGTGATTATCTTTAAAGACATATTAGAAATTCTATTCACCCATGATGTCATGAAGAACTGCACTGATGTAACAGATATATAACTTAAAATACCTAAGAAGAATTGTTACAATATTAGACTTTACAGATAATAATATGTCTGATGTAAGAGGTTTAAACAAGATAGGAGAATAATGTATTATAAGTTACGATCAATACACATAACGTAATAAAAGTATAGTCTGGTAATGTTATAAAATAATGTAAAGTACATTTAACTTATCTTATATTTCAGTTAAGAATTCCAAATACTTGTTTTGTGATAGTAAATTTATTTTATTTTTATTATTATTGATATTATTACTATGACCTCGGACATACTTCTGCATGCAATTTAACCAGGAAAATGAGATGGATGAAATGATAATTGAAAATAAGCCAAACCATGGCTGAGAACTGAACCCGATACAGAGTTATTCATAGTGTTTGAAAAGCTTAAAAACACATGTATAGAATTGTCATAAAATTTAAAACTATTTACTATTTACATGGGGACTATACATTATTACATTATTATTGTTTACAGTATAAACTATTTACATGTACAGAATTGCAATAAAATTTAATACTATTTACTACTAAGTTTTGCGCATATAACAGAAGCCAAAATACTAATTAATACCCAACCGATTATTACAAAAAAACTATATTCTAGTATTAACACATAACGCCAACTAAAAAACCGGCTGTTCTGTGAACAGTACGAATCGGACATAATTAAGTATCTTCTCGTGAGAAATAGAACAGTACAGATATTTTTACCAGATATCTTTCAATATTATTCAGATATTTAAAATTCGTAATCTTATTATTGTAAACATCATATGACAATTACATATAATTTGACTTTACTTTTGGACGTATACACTTCATTATTATATTTATTAGATAAATTCGTTTTTTTTATGTATAACTTATGGCGTTATTATTATTAAATAAAATCAAAATTTAATATTATTAAAATAATCATTATATAGATTAAAAATTACACTCAATAAGTTAGAGTATAAATCAACTTTTAAACGATAAATGACGTTTTATTATTGCAATAATTTTGGAAATATGTGAGGTATAACTACAATACACATACATAAAAGTTTATTCATGTAGTTGTATGTAAAGGGAGGAAAACTGTACCACTCTTCATTAAGACTATCTTGTATCTAGGAAGCGTAAACAGAACAAGTGCTGCTGGACGTTTGGATTGACAGTAGGCTAAGATTTACTTTAAATCTTAATATATATATATATATGTATATTTATTTTACATGATTAATTTACCATTAAAATCAAAGTTTATAAACGGTAGTAGATTAAGGAAATTTTCTAACGTATAAAAAATACCAAATCTGACCAAAATTCGAATCCGAAATTTTTCGAATCCGAAATCCGACGGAGGTAAGTAATAATTACTTTTTTGTAGTTTTGCTGTTTTATTTTTCTTAAAATAAAGACGTATACAAAACCAGCAGTGCGAGCGCGCACTAAACCAAAAAAAATAATACAATATTTCCACGAACTTGTGAATAAAAAAATGTATTATATTGTGAAAATAATTGAATCAAATTTTTTATAGGAAGCAGCATGAAGGTTCTACATTCTGACCTACTTCCGGTTTTAAAAAAATAATAAAACTGTATATTCACTTATTAGAAATCATTGGACCTCGACCAAATAACAGTACACTGATTTTAGGGCCTGTTTTTACTGTGTCACCTGACAAAAAAAAATAATAGCATATACTGTTTACATCAGTTAAAAAAATAATAAAATATCTCTACAATAAAAAAGCTATTGAAACAGAGTTAAACCTTCAGCACTTTTTGTCTTAATATTTTAAAGTGAAAATTTTACATTTCACTTATCAAATAGAAGAAGAATACGTAAATCATTTTTCTCAATAGAAACGTGTGGAAAATTAACGATATTTTATAACAAGTGACAATCCTGTAAAATAATTTATTATCTTGGATCAGGTCAATAAAAATGTTACATTATTGAATTTAACAGAAAAATATGAATTTTCAATGTTTATAATCCGCCGTGTTAGTCTAATGATTAAACTCATCATCATAAAATCAGCTGATTTTCGAAGTCAAGCATTCTACGGTTTGAGTCCTTGTACAGGCAGCTGATTTTATGTGGATTTTTGAATGCTAAACTGTGGATACCGGTGTTCTTTGGTGGTTGGGTTTCAATTACCGAAATGTCTCAGGAGTGGTTTACCCGAGTCTGTTCCAGACTACATGTTTACCGGTATTTACACTTGCTGCATTTGCAGCTACGTCCGGCCTGGCAAGTCGGTAGCAGTAATTGAATTTGACTATACACAAACGCACCTAACCGGCAGCAGTTGGAAAACTGGTTGGAGAAAACAGAATATATATATATTTTTAATTTATTTATATTTTTAAGTAACAATCGTTCGTCATAAGCTGATAACTAGTAACTTATAACTCCTTTTTACATTATGAAAAAATATTTTAAAGTACTTTTGCAACATAATCCAAGATGACATTTAAGCATATTTGAGATCGAAATACCTGCTTAATGATGAATCCTTTGTTGAAGAACTCTGCCGCCAGTTCCTTGAAAAATCGATAAAAGTTTGGTTGGACGATGTCATCGGACGGTATGTGTTTTCATTAAAAAATTCATCTAATTTCAGGAACAGACATCAAAATAAAAAAATTTATCCTTCTACATTTTCTCTGTGTCCGCAATTTTGTACTCCTTTTTTTAAATAAAAATGTATATCTTAAGAACGGATTGAGATATTTCAATTAAATTTGGCGTATATCCGCCCAACAACATCTACAAAATAAATAAATCTGAAATTTTTATCTTTGAGGATTCCCAACATGACGAACATTTAGAAATTTCAGAAAATCAGATGGGTCAGATCAAGACTAAACGGCGGATATTCTAATACTACCATCAAAACATGTAATAAACTGTACATCAATAATAGCTTTCAATTCTTCGACGACGTATAGATAAGATTCCAGATCTTATTTCATCATTCACGTCTGTTCTCCTTTTACTGAATAACCGATACCATTTCCCGCACATTTGTATCATTTATCACACCCTTTCTGAACACTTCAACTAATTATTGATGGATTTTAAGTAGGTGAATGTTTTATTATGTTTTACACTTTATAACAAAATTACTGATTATTGGATTTTACAATTACAAAGATTGACAATGACAATCGATATGTATCATGACCATTCTACTGAAAAAGAACGTCATTTATGAGCTTGAATCCAATTAAAAGTGTCTACTTAAACGTTCAAGGATTACAAAGCGTTGTTACTATATGTAAATTACTCTTCTTTGAGTATTAATTATTCTTAAAGAAGTTGAATTTAGTAAAATATCAAATATAAATTAAAAAATAAAGTAAAATAATTGGAAAATATTAAGAAAAAAAATCAATAAAATTTAACAAAAGGATTTTCTGGAAATAAAATTATATTTCGTAAATACATATTAAAAAATGTAAAACTCTAAATAAAAGTTTTTTAGATCGAAACAAAGTTATGATGAAATAAAAATTTCTTAAATAAAAACTTACTTCTGACAATAAAACAAAAAATATATATATATATATACACATCATGCATAATAGAGGTTTAATGTGTAATATACAGATACAGAGATTAAAAAGTAGAGCATAAAAAAGTTAAGACATAGAAGTAAAGAAGCAGTAATAATAATAAAGTAATTATAAATTTGAAACAAAACCATACAGAAAATTATAATAAACCAAATAACTTTTTAAAAAGTTTTCAACTCTAATTAAAATTATGTATCGTAACATAAATCGCTTTTTACCTAATGTTATAACAATCGTTTAACTTAGACTTCATTTTTAATCAAAAACAACACGACTACCGTGATGTAAAAATAAACTTAAAACAATTTAACGATCAATTCTAACTATTCGTTTTAATTAAAACAAGTTATTTAAACATTTGTTTCCGAGTGAAATTCCGCTTCTAAATAAAACTACAGTTAAAATTACTAAGAAAATCCAATGGTATAACACTTAAAGATATATATAGCGTTATTATGAGCAAATTCAACTTTTAGTTAGTTTAAAATTATTTATTACAAACTTTAAGTCGTTCCTCGTAATATAACAAAATAGAAATATAATTAGAGTGAAAATTATCTTAACACTGTAAATAATTTTCTATGAAAACTAATGTAATAAGCTTAATTAATACAGATTTAGCTTATTCAAAAACATTAGCACAGAATAAATAAACTAATGAAAAATTTTGGCATTTATATAGTAGATTAAAATAATGACGCATAAAATAAAAAAAGTAATGAACTTAAAAATAAAATAATAAGGTAAAGGTTTAATCAGGATAATTCTACCACAAATCATGAAAGTAGCGAATCAATCTACTTTGTATTCATTAACTGATTAAACCTCTTACTATAAAGAAAGTCTTGGTTGGCTATCCTTCTTTTTAGTAAAGTAAAAAATATCATATTATTTTTGAGATGATATAAACAAACGATATTTATTATTATATCTTATTTCACAATTAACTACTGAAATTACAATACGTAAAAGGATATTATATTCAATTTAAATGTAAGTAAATCCACCTGAAAGAAGAAGAAGAAGAGACTTTGGTAGACCGAGTTCAAAATGGATAATTAAAGAATACAGAAGGCTGATTAGAAGAATTATTAGAATAAAAAAAAATTCGTTTACATCAAAACTAACAGTGCTTTATTGGATAACATTTATTAAAAAATAAAACACACACAAAAACATATAATAAGTGTCTCGGATTGTTGGCGATACTTGACTGATTCAGGACATCAAAATAAAAAAAAAATGTTTATACTCGTAGTATGGACAAATGTCCTATCCTTCATTTTCTCTATGTCCGCAATTTTGTACTCCGTTTTTTAAATAAAAATGTACATCTTAAGAACGGATTGAGATATTTCAATGAAATTTAGTGCATATCCGCCCAACAAAATAAATAAATCTGAAAATTTTTATCTTTGAAGATTCTCAAACATGGCGAACATTTAGAAATTTCAACCAGTAATAGCTCCGAGGAATATTACTTTACCTAATTATGTTTATATTAGATAAAATATTAAGCCTCTTTATTATGAAAAATATTACATATCATTTCACATCGGCTGATTAACAGTTGATATATCACCCAAATAAATAAAGTGGACCGCAAAATTTATGACAATTTTGTGCCTATTTATTAATATTATTATTAATAGAAATTTATTTTATTTTATTCAATAAATAGAAGGTACTGAAACAGGATGAAACATGATCAGACTATATAAAAATATATATGTCCTATAGATATTATGTACAAACTAAATCTTTTTTATCATTAATTGATCATGGTTGATGACTGTGCGTGGGAATATGAAATGGAAATTTTGTAGCGTAAGAAAAATGCCGTGCCTGAACGGGATTCGAATCCGGGACCTACGGATGAAAGGCCAAGACGCTACCACTTTGCCAGGGAAATGGGCATTTGAAATATTTTTTTTTTATAATAACTATTTAATCACAATCTATGAATTAAAATCGCAGATTTTTACCAACATCAGTTAATTATGGAAAATTACCTATTTTTCTTTCATTACATTTTATATTATTCTAAGTAATTTAAAAATTAAAGGACATCAATTTCCTATAGTTTTAATATGAATATTTAACATTTATTTAGATTGGGCATTTTTTTTTGGAACTTCTTTTAACGGAGATCACCATGTAAAGCAAAGACACTTAAATAACTTTTCGACCCTTAAACATAGAAAAATTAAATTTAGCAAATACCCGAAACCGTCTATTTTTCAGTACAAGACCATCACATCTCATATACGTAGGGAACCTTCAGGAGAGCTAACTCGAAGATTTTAAATGGAAAAGTAAGGATGTGACATTTTAAAAGGCATTGAAAAACAAATATTTTAGGGTAAAAAGCATCGGATCAGGCTAACCCTAAACAAAAATAATGATAATTTAATGTTTTTTTTTTCACAGCTAGTTTCTGAAGTTATTTACAATAAGCTCCAAATAATTGCCTCATATCATAAAATAGATCGTTTCAAGATAAAAGCATTTGTCAAATTTGATTTTTTTTTAGAGTTTAATTGTTAAGCAGGTATTTAAGAAGTGTCTTTTAATCGAGTATAAATATAATATTGATAATTAAACTGATCAAATAATTTAAGTCTTAAATAGAATAATAAAAATCATAAAAGGCTAACTTACGATTAGTATAAAGAACTGCACATACCTGCAAAAGAAAATATTCAGCTTTAACAATACAGTTTCGTTCTATTTTTGATTAAAATATAACTATGAAATATATTATATAAAATAGTATAAAAGTCTTAAAACTAAACAAAAAAAGATAGGTGGACTGAATAATCAATTTTAGTAAATTTTCCGTATTAATTAAAGTAAATATATAATTAAAATAAATAGTCTAAAAAATTGCATCCAAACAGTAATATATAACTGTTTTAACCATGGGACCGAAAATAATACCGCACTTTTCTTCGGGTAAAAAGTAAAAACAAACTTAAATCTTCATTGAACCTGTTTTATTTTAATAAAAATGTATAGTTACCAATTGTTCACTATAATCTCGAAATGTAATTGGGATATGAAAATGTAATCATTCAGGACACTATAATTCCAAATACATTTACTAAATGAATATAACTAATCGTGGCGTGTGAAAATGCCACGCCTGACTGGGATTCGAACCCGGAACCTCCAGAAGAAAAGCCGATACATTACCACTCGCACCACGGAGGACGACTAAGTTATCATATTAACAGACCTACAAAAAAAAACTGCCAAATGGAAAAAAATTGATTAAAAATAAACTGGGAGACAAGAAACCATGATCTTAATGAAAATGTGAAAATAAATTTAATAAATGCCATTAAGAGACTTCTAAGGAGTGTTAACTGGTTGGAATTCAGGAATTTTTTTTGTCAAGTTTTCCAAGAAATTTTCTTAAACTTTATTAAAAAGTAAAAAATACTTTGAATATCACAATGATTCATTATACTATAAAAATAACAAGTACTAAGCAATGATGATGAAAAATTTAAATCACTTGTACAGATAATGAAATTTTATTTTTTACTCAAATTTCACACTGAAGTTTATTGGAAAAATGTATAATTATTCCATAGAAATACATTGTTCCTTCAAAAATAAAAAAAAGTATTGTTAAAATTAAATAACTGGTAAAAAATATGCCTTAAAAAACGAAAAGAGTATAGTTACGAAAGTTTTCTAATTGTGTATAAAATAAATAAAAAAATAATTTTGTAAAAATAATGTAAATTAATTCGTTTTAGAAAAATTAAGAAAAAATTATTGTACCTAAAATGAAAAAGTAATAATTTTTTTTTTACTGGTTTAAGCCGATTCATTGTATAAAATTCCAATTCATTTTAGAAAATTAAAAATAAGAAAAAAAATTTATTTTAATTCATTTTAGATTTAAAAATAAAGTTAAAAATAGATATTTGATAAGTTTAAAAAAAAATTATAATACATTATAAATTAATTTTAATTTAGTTTAAAATGTTTTATACATTTATTTTTGTTTTTTTGTAAACAAAATATTTAAATCGCAAGTTGAGTATACATTAATATTCGTGTATACTTAATTAAAAAATAATAATTTATATAAATAATACAAGTAAAATTCTGTAAATTAATTATAATTTATGTTTTTAATTAAAAATTTAATTAAACAGATATATTATACAAATATTATCTTAACAGGTTTTATGACCCTCCAAGTGTAGGTTATAGAATAATAAGGTATGTATGTAAATAAGAATTAATTATATTTACTGTGACATTCTATTTAAACAGATTCCTTCTCTTAAGCTAATGTATTCATCCATTATTTTTCTTATTTAGTAAAAAGAAAAAAAAGAGCAATAAATTTTAATACACTTTCTTAATTTAACTTTCTTAATTTAATATTTATAATGAATTTCATTGTAATTAAAAATACTGTCAATAAAAAAATGAGTTGAATAATCATTTAATATTTAAGAAAGTAAGAATTCTTAATGATTTGTATAAAATATCTCAGGAAGAGACGAAAATAATATTTTCTACTGATGAAAAAAAATAAATATATATATATATTAAGAAACTAGACTCTAAAAACAAATCAAAATGTAACAGTAAGATTTTATAATTTTAAACAAATCTTTAAAGTTATTATTTATAAATTATATATATATATATATATCTGGAAAATGTTTTATTTCCGAATTAACGACCTTGATTTCTGCTCTAACGGTATAATGAATTTCAAATGAAATTCTTAGGACACAATTATCAGCAAAATGAATGGTTTTACAAGTTTTTTGACCTTAAACAAATTTAAAACTATATCTTAACTGTTTCCAAGAAAATAAAAATAATTGGAAGTAAGAAAACCACACTTTTTTAGGTTTCGAATAAATTTGCTTTGATAGATTGCCAAAAAACACAAATACATTATTTTACAATAAATTAGTCTTTTAGTTAGTTAATTATTCATTTATTTATTTTGTTTGAGTAGTTAATTTTCCTTATACGTTTTTTACTTTCCTGGTATCATAGATCTGGAACTATGCTGCAATAAGGAAAGTATAGTAATCAGTCAGAAAATGGGTATGGGGTTTTTTCTCGGCATGCCATGCCCCAAGTACCCCCAAAAAACAAAAAAGTGGTGGTGGGGATAATGTTCCTACGTACTTATGAATACGTGTGTTGGCGTGTTTGCAGCTTAATAACTTTTGACCGGGTAAACTGATTTTTATGAAATTTTGTTCAGAGGCTCGTGTATATATGGGGAAATTCTTTGGTAAAATTCTAGCAGTCAGTACCTCCAGGAGGTGGAGAAGATTGTTTTTTGGGGTCAAAATTCTCAAAATTTTGCAAACATAATCCCCCTTTATATTAAGCTCAGTATATGTGTGCATGCTTATCTTACCATTTTTTTTTAAAATTTACCTCCAAACTCCCCTTCCCCAGAAATCTAAAAAGCTATCTTTTTATTTATTGCATATTTTTTAACCTATTTTTTTATGTCTTTCTTGGCGTTGTAGTGGAAATGATTAATTTGGGGGTAATACTGGATAGTATTACCCCCCCCCCCGTACTGGATAGTAGATCAAAGTTTAAAAATATCAATTTTTTGAATTTTTTAAAATCTATTTTTGGTTTACTTTTAATAATAATATTACAATAAACTTTCATCACAATTTCAACCCCCCCCCAAAAAAAAAGAAATCATATGTAATATTTTATTGGTTGTACATATTTCAGTGGATTTTTTCATTTTCTTCCATTTAACAATGTAAACTGAGGAAAATCAAAACAAACTTCTTAGAAGGTACTTTTGGCGATAGGGAGAAGAAAAAAAGTACCGTTTTTTAATTTTTAAATTCCTTTTTGGTTTATTTAAATATATAATGATAATTTTACAATAAAATTTGTTCATAAATTACATTACCCCAAAAAATAAATCTTGGTTACAATGAGAGGAGAATGATTTATATGACGTGTAAATCAGGTGCGTTCTTGTACACAATCAGGCCGACCATTCCTGAGAATTTAACGAAAATTTACACCAAACCTAAAACATATATTCTATTTAAAAATTTATTATTTCGCAAAATGGAAGGGTATATTGATCTATAAATTCTTCTGAATGTTTCAACCTTTTATTTCAAAGAGTTTGAAAATTGAAAAGAATCTAGCCTCTGTGGAAAACGAATTGTGTTTGTTATCATGATGGTTATGAGAATAATACTGCAAAATAACAATTAAAGTCTGAAAAGTTCTCTTTCCTCAAACGTTTCTTTCGTTCTATACCCAGAAGCTGCGATATCCCCCCGAGCGGGCAGAGCCTCGATCTATGGCTTAAAACATTACCTGGGATAACACGAATGTATTCTGAAAATTTGAAAGCAATCGGTCGGTTGGTTCTCACGCGATCCTCTGATACCCCCGTCATATCCCCAAAGGGGCTAGGGCCTCAAACTACGGCTTATTTCCTGGGATGCCACTAATGTGTGTCCTGAAAATTTTAAAGCAATCGATCGATTGGTTCTCGCGTGATGCTCTGATACCACCCTCATACCCCCATCGATAATTTCGAATCAATTTTGGGGTAAAGTGCCAATTGGTGCTACCATCTCAGTTTTAGTCCTCTAATAGAATACAATCATCTATTTTGCTCGATTTTTATTAGCGTTACGCTCGCACGCACACAATCTTTTTATTAGTATAAATTACAATATTTTTCATTCGTTCTTTATGCACCAGTTAAAAGAAAAAAAATTTAACCGAAATTTATATTATTAATTAGTAAATAATACTGACTACGAAAAAAAATCGACTATGTTTCTTGTAGTTAAACAGAAACGTACATATTTTCTACAGAAAAATACATTAAAAATGTAATTAAAATAAAACAAACACCCTGCATATGTATTTTTTATGTTTTGTAAAATAGAAAAAATATTTTGGGTCGAAAATGAATAGCTTAATATAAATAAATAAAAGAGATATTTATGTTGTTTAAACGTTGTTTATTGTATTATGTTTAAGTATACGACTATTTAAACTGTTACAGGTTTGTGGGTCTCTACAACTCCGCAATCTTTTTAAGAACCGGATTCCACTGCCATGATATAAATACTCTATTCTCCTTAATCCTGCCATCCTTTTCTATCTTATTCTTACAATCGTTTTATTCATTTTTTTTTAAATTTATTTTCTTTTGCTTTGTATTATTTTTCTTTTTATTTATATATCTTTCTCTCTACTAAAGGCTACTATCATATATAGTACATATAAATACATTGTACTGTCAGCCATTGTTGCACGCAGAATCGTGATGTTCACAGAAGATTAGTAAATATTTATTTTGATTTTATTTATTTTTATATTAAAAAAAAAGAAAAATAATAATAAATAAATGAATGTAAATAGATTTTTATAAGTACTATTTAAAATACAATTGGATAAGTTTATACAATGTCCCACATTTTACAAAAGAGGACAATAGTTATTAGTTAAAAGAGACAGTAAACAAAACGACTATTCATTTAAAAATTTAATTTAATCCAGTTTATGAATAAATCTACTGGAAATAGAAGATCAAGATACCATAAAATACATATAAAAATTATCATGTTTATTATTTTTTTATTAATTTAAATAATTTTCTGACGTTTGAGAGGTTTTTTAATTGAAATTACTTGTAAATAAATTCTCATAAGTATGAATGTTAGTTGCCTGAAAGAAATCTGTTAAAATAATAATAAAAAAATGGGTCATCATGATTAACTTAAATTTTTAATGAACTCAATATTAGTTTGTCTCATTTCTCTAAGTACTGTAGTTGAGAAGAAATTACAAGTCTTCATTAAAAGCGTAAATAATGCAGTATAAAAGTTACTATAATTCAATATATCCATTAAAAGTCCTACGATTAATAATGCTTTAATATTTTAAATAATTTCTTTACACAGTGCAAGAGTAAATTATCTGAAGTAACACAACCTTTTGAATCAAAAACTCTAAAGCTATGCTCATTTTCAAAATTACCAACAAAACATCTCTTCAATAACTAAGAGCCTACCGTGGTGGTCTAGTGGTTAACTCGTAGTTACAAATCAGCTGTTTAATAGCCGAGTTTAAAAGTCGATGTTCAAATCCTAGTAAAAGTTGGTTGCTTTTATACGGATTTGAATATTAGACATTGGATCGGTGTAATATGGTGGTTGGGGTTCAATTTAACTACACTTCTCAGGAATGATCGATCTGAGTCTGTACAACGCTACACCTATGTTACATCTCATATCCATCATTTCATTGGGCCATGGGGGGAAATTTACTAGTTTATTAGTATTGTTTACTTGAACAGATTGTAACGTATACATTAGAGAAAAAAATGTACCTAGATATGATTATAATATATATAATAACAAAGCCATATCTATTAATGCCAAGATAAGACATTATGAAACTGTAGTTAAACCAGAAGCATTATATGCTGAAGAATTTTTACCACGAAGGGAGAAATAAGCAATAGAGATGGTTGAAAAAAAGGAAAAGGAAATTTGAAGAAAGATTCTGAAGTAAATGAAGAATATAAATTAAGAAACAATAAAGATGTATATCACAAAATTTAAAGAATATAAACAGCATGGAAGAAGAGAAGGTTAATGGTCCTATTAAAAGATGAATACAGACAGATTAGTGAAGAAGATAGAATATTCTAAAAAAAACAAAAAACAACAATAAACTGGTTTAAAGAAGTTAAGAAAGATATGAAAAAGGAAAATATAAACATTAAAGATATAGAAAATAGGAGTGATTATTATAAAAGGAATAATGGACCCTCAAATTGAAGAGAAAACTACAAAACCGAATTTCTAATGGAGTGAAGAAAGAAAGAAAGAGGAACATATATGTAGAATCAGAAAATATTGGGAAGAAAGGAGAAAAAAAAATCAGAGGAAAAATTATAATTGGAAGCTCATACGTGGTTCTATGAGACTAGAACGGATTTAAAAAGAAAAAAACCTATACGATTTTTAAAAGTAATCAACAAACGTAAAAAGTCCTGATAATTTTATGTATATCTGATAATCATCCTGAAACTCGAACACACATCACATTTAATTAGAAAATAATGCAAATGTATTTCACTGCATTACATTCATTTTAAATTTTATATATATATATACATAAAATAATCTATTATATATATTTATCTATCTTATATATAGATTATCTGTAGATTATTATTGTTACTGATTACATTATTACTGTTAAATACATCTCTCTTCTGAGTCAACCGTTTTAGTCATCTTCCAAGAATTCCAGTTAAATCGATGATGTTCGGATCGAAAGCCTTCTACTAATTTTAATTTTGCTAATAAATCGACGGTAAAATTTTCATGTATGTCATTAACATGCCGGTTGACACCCAAATAATTGTGCAACATTCTATTAGATACATACGTATCTTGGAGTATATATTTAGCTAAGAGAATTTTGATTGAAAAACGTTAAACTAGTTATAGCCAATGAAAGTTTTACTACGCCATATATTTGACTTCCGTACATCCAAAATGGCTTTGAGAATTACTTTCTTGGAAGCTATAAAGTTTTGAATGTCTACTCTTATGTTTTTTTTTCTCTTCAACTGATCACTAGAAAGATTGCGACCATAAGTAACATTTTTGACACAAACGAAACAAAGACAACAGATAACAAATAATAAAGTCACAAAATATTAAAGTCATCCAAGTAAAACCACAAATATTAAAATCAGATAAAAACAACAGTCACAAAAGAATAAAGACACTGAACTCTTAGCAGAGAATCAGAATCGCCGACTCAGAGTCAAGTACCTGCTCCAACATATGTCAAATTCCAGGATAGATTCTTAAATTTTAAAGTAACTTTGATGAAATACCCACTGCATCATCCCACGGGTCATGTTCTCCAATGATCATCCGTGCCCTCAGAAAGATCAGCGAGGTCCAGTACATGTAGCCTCCTCAGTCTTACTCACTATTTTCAAGTAGATTCAGCCCCAGATGATTAACATGCTTGTTCAGCTTAATTATACTAAAAAATTTCCTCATCTCTTTATACCATTCTGAGCACCTTGCTTTGCAATCGTTGAATTATTTCAACGTCACTATTACAAGTAGTCCTCCTTATTTGTGCACCGTATCTCGATATTGGGCTCAGGAAAACTCTTAAGTTATAATTATTTCAATTTATTTTCCAACAATATTCAGTTGTAAGAGATTTCAGTCGTCAATCAAATATCAATAAATCGTCAATCAAATATAATATACATTGGCAAATCTTTTGTGAGGGTACTTGCTTCAGCAGTACATACAAAAAAAGGAGAGTGCTATTACGGTCCTGGCTGGAAGGGGTGGTAGGAGGATGCTCTCACGACGCAGAATGAGTTTCTCAGGTAAATTCGTAAAATCATTGGTGAGTCGGTTACTATAGATATTTTATCAATGGGGCCCTCTTACGGCTCGACGCAAGTAATAACATTAGGTGTGCCCCCATCCTTGCGGACAAACTGTTGTCTGACGAGCGTGTTCGCATTGCGTGGGTGGCCTGTCGAGTGACGCGGCATGCCTCCAACGAACTCACCTTTAGATACTAGAGTCCAAGCCACAAGGCCAAGTTCTGTAATGGCGTAGATAGAAGTGGCCATTGTTTTACGCGTAGTAAGGCTGGCCATATACGTAAGGATTGTAAGCAGGAGTCTCGATGTGCTCGGAGGTCGAGGATGTAAGACGGGTCCATCTGCGTCTTCATAGTAACGTCATGGTGTCTTTGAAGAACAGCTTCACCCGGGAGGGGTGGGAGGCTTCGGTCTTCCACCTTTAATGATCGTGTGGAACTCCTTTGAGATGCCATTGAGGGGAGTTTAAGACCGTAATCCCGGTGGGGAATCCGTTTGAGAGTTCCCCCATTAGAGGCGAGGCGTCAAAACCGGAGTCCCAGTGTGGAGTTCCGTTTTGGAAATTCCTCATTTGAGGCATGACATGCAAAGAGAATGATCCCGGCTTCCTGGTTGCGTGTCCGGCTTCGTGGAGGGGGGGGGAACTGCAGATGTATAAAAAAATCTTTTCTGAGGGGTTGGTGAGATAGGAGGTTCGCCCAAAAAGAAAGAAAAAATATCTTTTGTGAGAGATTAAATGAATAAAAAAACTGACATGTTTGACCAATCTTTTCTAAAAATATTACGTACTAAGTTTTTACTCAGAAAAATGAATTTGTTTACTTAGCCGAATATGCTGTGGGAATTAGAATAATAAAAACGATCAATATGTAAGTAATTTAGCGTGAAAATTATATTATCCTGGTTCACTACAAGATTAATCACATAATTAACATCATTACTCTCAGGAAAATGAACTATTTATTGTGTTTAACTTGTTTTATAGTCATATAGATAATAAAAATAAAAGAAACAGGGACAGTCTTATAATTACATTATAAATTTACATTGCTTCATTATAGTAAAAAATTATAAATTTTTTATTATCCGTGAATTTTATAAATATATAATAGAAAAATGATGTATATGAGGTAATGTAGATCCTTTAAAACTAGAAATGGAAGATGAAAATGAATAATAAATAAGTAAAAATAAATAGACAACGATAAGGAATAACACTAGGTAATGCAGCTTCATTAAGATATTTTCTAGACGAAGAAAAGGGGGAAGAAGGAATAATAGAATGAAGAAGGGGAGAGGAGAGAAAACTAACGAATATTAATGGATCTCCCTGGGTCACAGCTATAGTTTCTACAGGAATAAATCTTAGATAATTCATCAAAACTTTCTAAAAACCAGAGAGAACCGTTTGTCATGGAATTATTGCAGTTTCAAACTAAATCTTTTTGAGATCATTTAGGTCAATAAATTTATATCTTTAAAAACTTTTTTTTTTATTGTCCTTCTTCATTACTTCTTTTCTTCCTCAACTTTATTTCTTTATTTTCTTTCTTAAATATATATCGTAAATATTAAGAGAAAGAAAAATGATAACGTATTTTTATTTTTGTGTTTTTTATATTCTTTTTTCACTCATATCTCTAATATTTCCACCAATCTTTTCTTTTAATTCAAAAAAGGAAAAGAAAACTAAGAGAACAGAGTATTTTATAGCAGTATATAAATTATAAAATATATCTTACAAAAACAACATATTTCTTTGCTTCAGTAAAGAAAGAAAACTTTGAGCTTAAACGTAAATAATGAAACAAAATTTATTTTGTTTAGAATCATGAATAATACGCATATGCATGAGCACATATTTACACTAGTGTACACGTACAAACACACATACTCACCTCGTTTTAAAAACAAAAAATATAACATATGCGCAGGGTTTTATTTTTACATAAAAAAACAAATCATAAAAAATGTTTTTCTTACATGGAAATTTCAAGGAAACATCGTACCATTTGTAATATTAATCTAATCTATTGGAGACTTTCCATTTCGATGTGTACTAACTTTTTTTTGATACGTTATACTACTTATACCTTCAATTATTTCAAAGTATTTAATAATTTTTTTTACGAGTGGTTATTTCCAGCCTAGAATATTCCTTTTAGTATTAATGCACCGATTTTATAATTTTTGTATTGTTCGAGACCTTTTCTTTAGTATATTTTTCAGAAATTTTTAATCGCCGTTTTTCGAGAAAAACGTAGGTAATTCCTCAACCACTGATGATATCTTGGGACATCTCTTAATCGATTCTCTGACCCTAAAATAAAATATTTTATGTCAAAACGTAAAACTCAAAAAGATTGTTGAAAAATCTCTTAAAAGATATCTTTAAGTATGTAATTGATAAAGAGTATATGAAGAGAAAAGCCAACGTTTTCGGTTCCGAGGAATAAAATTAAATACGCAACGTAAATTGTACGGATTTACTCCTTACTACTTCAATTAATCCTTACCATTGTAGTCGCCGAGATTACATTCCAGTTAATTCGATGCTAGCTCAGACGTCAAGTTGTACAGTTATTTATTCATCGAATTCCGGTACAGAAATTCATACAAGAAACATTATATATAAGAAATCTTTCAACGTTTATGATTGATCTATATAAACAACGATGCACGTTAGAAAACAATAAAATGCAAAAAAAATTGAAAAAATAAACTGAAAAAAAATTTTTTTTAATGAAAAATTAACTAAAAAATGTAGAAATATATAAAATGGGGATTTATATCCCTTTCCTTAGAAGAATTATCATTCTGTACGTACGAAAGTATCTCCCAATAACTCAAAAACGATTAGCCGTAGGAAATTTTTGATTTAGCACTGTTGTAACATCTAGTTGTGCACCTCCTCTTTTGATTGCAATCGACTCGACCAAAAGTGTCCAAAAAGCCCAAAATCCAAATTTTTTGAATTTTGTTCTTTTTCTTAACTTCAGTAATAAGCTCTCATTGGGAACTTTTCAACGATATATCATAACTGGTACTTATTTTCATCGGTTCCAGAGTTGCAGCCAAATAAAATTCTAATTAATGAAATATTTGGATCTCACAAGGGAAAGGCACATCGGTTCAAATAGACTTCATCTCTTTATTAACTTTTTTTTTTTAATTTAAATATATTGATTTATTAATAATTATTAACCTCTGATTGTAAAAAAAGAATTACGATAAATAATAATTCAATAACAATAAAAAAAAAAAATGAGATACTATCAGAAGTTACTAATTAAATAAAAATGTATGTACTTTTCATTTAAAAAAATGTGTATATGTAGTTTAATAGGCGTTCAAGGAAGTCATGTGGTGTTCACATCAGATATTTTTTGTTTTATTTTGTGAATGGGGCAGCATTAATTAAATAGCCTATAATAAAGTGCCTATATATTTTAATGACTACGGTAGTAAGTAAAGGCGAATTCATGCTTACCATTAAAATATATAAACCGAACTATATTTACATCATATACTTGAATTATCTTCTCGATCTTGAATTAATATCATCTGTAGAATTTGGAGGGAATTACTCGTATATAGTAAAATTTTACAATTATCCACTTTTGTAATAGCGAGCTCCTTGTCAGTTAGGTTTACACAAATTTCTTTAGTTAAAAAAATCCCTCTTCTAAATTAAAATAAATTTTTAAAACGTAAAAATATTGATTTATTTAGTTTTTATTTATCAACATTTTGTGCAATCTTTTGTACAGTATTAGAATCAAAATATAATCAGAATTGAATAATGTAAGAGGAACGTATCTGACAGGCAATTATCACGTATTAGCTTTTATGATTCGATTGATAAATATTTAAAATAATAATTTTGTGTAACAAATTTAGTTTGAAACTGAACTCAAATGCCAAAATTCCATAAAATGGTTGAAGCTCGACTCTGTCTTGTTATCACGTTGTTATTACTTCTTTTTTTGGCGAACGGTAATATTAGATATACGTTTGCAAGATTATCAATAACTTGAGAAATCTTTATAAATAAAATATAAATCAATAGATTGCAACATTGATCAGATGTAAATGTAACAATCATTTTAATTTTGTACAGCAATTTATATGAATTTAGCATAATTGCTAAATTCATATATAGAAAAAAGATAAGAAATAGAAATTACTTTACTTTTTTTAAATTATATTATACAAAATAAAAAGTATAGTGGAAAAATTATGATACATGAAAAATGTTTCAAAAAATCGATAACTTTTTTTCTGTTCCCTCATCCACAAAATTATCCACAAAGATTTTTTTTTCATTTTTCTACGTTTACTGTGTTAAATGGAAGAAACTGAAAAAAATTCCACTGAAAAATGTACTAGCAAAAAAAGTTACCTAAGATTCCCTTTTTCTCTCCAAACTCATGAAGAATACAGGAGGCCCACGAGCATCCATAAAGAGGTTGTTGGCCACAGTTATGGGATCCGTTGCTTCATATGCTAGTCCAGTTTGGTTCAAACCCTTACAATACGGCACAGGAACGTGCTCAACAAGGTTCACAGGAGGATGGCACTTCGAATCGCTTCTGCATACAGGAGCCTCTCATCAATTGACGCAGTGTTTGTGGTTGCTGGAGTGCCGCCACTGGACCTCAAAATTAGCGAATGCATTGATAGGCGACTGGAAAAACGAAGGAACAGACTTGGACTAGAGAAGTGGCAACAGAGATAGGAGTGTGTTTGGTGTTATTGGCCGATGGACATTTTTTATGAATCACACACATGTGATCACAATGACACGTACTGACGGGTTATATCACTTTCGTTTGATTGCTATTTGATATGAAATAATTTTAATTTCATATCATTTGCACCGGTTATCTTTCGATAAAGAAGTATCGCGAGTTGATATTTTACAGTAAATTGAAAACGATGCCTTCATCAGATGAAGTAATTTCATGTCACTTGCACCGGTTATCTTTTGTTAAAGAAGTATCGCCGGTTGATATTTTACGGTAACTTGAACATGTCTTTATCCAGAAGAGGTAGTAGACAAAAGGCAGAAATGGATTTTTTTGTAAAATCTTTATCAAAAAATACGCGTATAAGATTAGGTTTAATACACATTTCAATGGAAAAAAAAACACTCAATAAAATAATTAGTAGGAATGACTTTTAAGAATTTTTTCTAAAATTCTTAGATAAGAACTAGTACCTGATGGAATGCAAGATACTTCAGCGAATTAAAAATAAAACAAGATTACACAGTTCCATTATAAAATAAATTAAAAATTTTTCTCTAAACTCTTTTCATATACGTAAAAGGAAACTTAATACCGTATTTTTTTAACCATCTTTTAATGATTATTTTTTTTTTTTTTACAGTAAGCAGCTTAATTTAACTTCATAATATCGTATCCTATGTAATTTAAAGAAGCTTATAATATTAAATTTAAATAAACAGTTAATAGAAATTTATCTAAAAAAAATTACTAAAAATAAATTAACTAAAGAAAAGAAATAATATAAATAATTTAAAAATTTATTTATATATAATTAATAAAATTTTAATTTAATTTAATAATTACTACATACGTAATAGTATATGTAAACAAAAACTGAAATAGATATATTGACATGAGTGAGAGAGAAACATCTGGTGCGAGTAAGGTAGGTGAAAGAGGATTGAGGGCATGTTGAAGGAAGGTTCATTAACAGTAAAGTTGAATACATTAGCCATGTCTGTAACACTTAGCATGCAATTTAAGTTTGCAGTGTCTTCAGTTAAACTTTGTTAACGATGTTATATTGTTTTGTTGTTCTTTGACAGAAAATAAACTAACTTTCACCATCTATATTAAAACTTAAACAATAATTTCGTTAAATATTAAATAATTTAGTTTCTGAAATTAGTTATTAATATTTATATTAAAATTTAATTAATTTATCATACTTTACTAGTAAATTATGTTCCCATTTATATTTTTAGTGCTAAAATAGAGAAAAAACTGTTTGATTTAATTAAAAAATAAAAACTAATTTTAGAATATGTTATCACAAATTGTAGTTATTAAAAATAAATTAAGATGTCAAGATGTACTAATGTGAAATATAATCAATAAAACAGAGAAATTATATGCGTAGATGACTCAAAAATTATTCGCACATTCGTCATAACATATCTTTGTTTGTCACACTGTTTTCTGCACTTAGAATTTATAATACTGTGATCACCTTATAGAAGTTTGAAATTGTAGTGTAATTTTTCTCGTTTCTGTTTCAGACTAAATAGTTCCTCTAACAGTGAGCACTAAGAGGAAACAAGGAGCAATAATCCCATTCCTTTAGTCGGAAGATGTACTAGGGGCTGAATTTCATCGGAGGCTTACAACAACACCACATGCGAGCAATGCTATACCATGTTGAAGTGCATATGAGTGGATCGGGACATTTAAAAGTGGCTGGACAAGTATATTTCACGAAGAGAGAACAGGACGTCCGTCAACCTCCACCTCTGACGGGAAGATTCAATAAGCTCGAGAAAGGTATCGGTGAACCGGCGAGATACTACTGACAATTGAAGCAATTTAAAGCCAGAAATTACCAACAAACACCATGGCCTATTGTCGAAAATAGTGTTTTTATTGCATGGCAATGTACGTCCACACATGGTCAGCCAGACCGTATAAAGTATTACCCATTTAGGGTCTCAAGGTGTTGGAATACCCTGACTACAGCCCAAATCTCGCCCCTTCCGATAACCATTTTTTTGGGCAGCTCGAAGATGCTTTAAAAGATCGTAAATTCTCTACGGATAAATAAATGCGGAAAGCGGAGCATAAATGGCTAGTCGACCAATCTAAAACCATTTTCTCTTTGGGAATACGCAATATTTGGAAAAAGTGCATCAAAAAGGAAGGAGAAAATGTGAAAAATGACGTTGTTTTTCAATTCCTACATTTGTGTAAATAAGTTGAAATAAATAGAGAGAATAAATGAAGAGACCTGCAAAAGATATATTTTATCAAATTGTCAAAAGGAAAGAAAAAAATTTGGGAATTTGAAGAGAGATAATTCAGGATTTTTGATGATATCGTAAAAGTTGGGCAACAATTAAAGTACGTATCACTCATAAAATAATTACTTATTGTTACTTTCAATATTTTAATACAGTTATCTATAAAAAAAAAAACATACCTTATTATACGAAATGGTACGATAGGATCAAATAATCGATAATGAAAATCCTTTACATCTGTTCCGTTAAAAAACCGAAAAGAAATCGGAATAAACATAAATAATAACAATAACGTCGAAAAAAACCAACTCTGAACAACAGTTGTTGAAAAGCCACAAAAAAATTTAAATTTTAAACTAGATGCGCATTTTAATCGTTAAATAAACATCATCATCATCAGTATATACAAAAAATTTATTAGAAGGAAATAAAAACAACACAAGAATCCACACACAATCCATAAAAAAAGTTTACATAACATTACAATAAAAAAAAATGGTATAAGTGTTTATAAATATATATTTATTTGTGTGTGTGTCTGTGTACAAACAACTAAAAAGTGATATATCGCTTTATAGCTACGTGGAAAATAAAGTTAGCTTAAATTCATTCTACACCCACTTAAACTAGCACTTAGATTGACCCATTACGACCGACTACAAATTTCTTATTTACGTTACAATAACACAAGTTATCACAAAGAAAAAAACACACACACAAATGACAGTACATTCGAAACTCAGAAATATTTCCAATACTAAACAAGAAGACATGAATAAACACAATGTTTTTTTATAATTTTTTTGTTGTCCTACTGAGAACCACTTGAAGCGACATTTTGCATTCATTTCTCTTTCTGCTGGACGTTTTCTTTCCTGGTCTTTCAATAGTTCGTTCTTTCGCCTTGTTTTTCCTTCTTTCTTCTCACCACAAGTTGTTAACTTCTTTTTCTTCTTCTCTTAGAAACCCTTGAAATGTTTTTCAAGTTTTCTGAAAGTTGTTCTATCTTGTACTATTTCTTCAGATATTTTCATTTCTTTTAGGTTTTCTTGAATCAATGAGGTCTATTTATTTCTATTCTTTTTGTTGTATATGTGGTTATAGATTTTTTTTTTGTGAGCCTATTATCATCCATTTTCATTAGGTGGCCGAAGGAATTTGGCTTTTCTTTTTCTGATGGAATGTGACATTTTCTCAGTTTCATTGTATTTGTAAAAATCATTATTACTCTAAATTTTTATTCGTTTTCACCTGTTTTTATTGATCTTTTATTAATTTTTATTCTTAGGATTTTTTTCAACTGCACTTATTTCACATGGTTTCAAACTGAAGATACATTCTGGTTTGATTACCAAAAATGCAAGCCTTCTAGTTTGACTACCGTAATGCCTGATTTTGGCTTTTATTGTGGTATTCTTTTTACGTAAATGGTGTGAACAGTTGTACGGAAACCGGAATCCTTTTGAAAGGACACTTACCAACAAGGCCGATCACAAAAAAGGAATTCGACTTTCTAACGAAGTCCAAAACGTTCAGTCGTAGTTTTCGTCAACTAAACATTCCTAAAAATTCCTGTCCATGATGTTGTAAGCAAGCGATCGAAAATTCTGCTTATAAACTGCAGCTACTCAATGAAATTAAACCTAACTATAAGCTACAAAGAGTTCAATTTGTAAAAACCATGTTAGATTTCATTTTATTTTTATAGTTTCAGATGCGCCTATTATTTTCTGAATGTACAAAATGTAATGTTTATGAAGTCGTGAATCACCATAATTGTAGAGTATTGTGCTTAAAAAACCCAAGAATTCGTCCAAAACTGTCCGAAAGTATATGCCTGGTGTAGTATCATGCATAATCGAATTTTTGGGCCATTTTTTCCATAAACCGACTATTTTGGATATAGTTTAATCTAAATATGTTAGACGACTTTGTGTTTGAAAATTCTCTAAGAATTTTCAAACACACTGAAAATACTGGAGGGCCTAATTTTCCAACAGGATGAGAGTCCTTCCACCAGGTTGTGTGGACTGTGCACGACCGTTTTCCAGAAGGTTGAAGAGGCAGAGAAGCCCTAATCATTTGGCCACCACGAAGTCCCGATTTGACGACATGGATTTTTCTTTTGGGGGTACGTAAAAGATATCGTATGTCAAGAAAAATTCCAACACTTGACCACCTACGCCAAAGAATAACAGCAGCCGTGGAAACGACTTCTGCAGACATGCTCGCCAGAGTGTAGAATGAGGTGGATTGTCATCAGTTTGACATCCGCAAGGCTGTACTTTGCTCATAGGAAGTTACATTAAAAAGTAAAAAAAATTTACATTTCGTACTTTCAAGTAATAAAACACTTAATTTGTAATTTTAAATGTAATAAAGTAAATTTAATTTAAAATCTGGAGTTCTTTTTCAGATACCCAGTATATATATATATATATATATATATGTGTGTGTGTGTGTGTGTGTGTGTGTGTGTGTGTGCGCGCGCGCGGGAGGGTATATAAAAAGAAAGTGTGGGGGGTGTTGAAAAGAATATATTTAAAAATTAGTTTCTCTTATATTTTCTTGTAGAATATAAATAAAAATTAATGTAAAATAAAGAGCCTTAAGTTATTTTTAAAGTAAAAGTTCCTTGTACGAGTAATTTTATTTCTATTTTAACAATTGATAGAACTAAATTAATGTTTATTTTACATTAAATTCAAACATCTACCTGATTGAAAGAAAAACAACCCACGTAAAAATTATAAAAAACAAAAAAAAAAGCAGTTCATAGAATAAAATAAATACTTTACAATTCGTAAAAATAGAAGGAGGAGGTAAAGACGAAGAAGGGAAAAGAGAACTGTTATACTTTCAACAAGAAAGAGAGAGAGAAAAGTAAAGAGAGAGATGGATTTTTTTATGAAGAACTCTACTAAGTAGAAATTTTATTTACATAACGTAGATGAATACACACATGACGTGATGTGCAAACAGACGGAGTAAAGGTAAATACGGCCTCTAAGTTCGTATAACATTTGGTAAACCTTTGAAGATTTACCAAAAATTATTGTACAAAAGTAAAACGAAACTGCGAGTTGAATAATTACAACTGAATTAATTACTATTTATTTAGTATTTTAATTAATTACAGTAATAATAAGAGTAATAATAGAGCTTTGTTATTTAATCTTGTTTAACTAATAAACATTAACGTACCTATATATTTGTTTAAGAAACTGCAAGCGTACATTATTTATAACAAATTTAAAATAAACATCGTATAAGTTTTACAGTAAAACTGTACAATTCTATAGTTTATACACCTAGAGAATGACCGTGAAACATCACAATGGTCAAAATGTTTTTGGATAAAATGTTTATAATTTTTTTTTAAATTTTATTTACTGTACTAACTGTTTACCAAAGAATGAAGTAGTCTCCATACATAGGCTTATTTAAAGATCGAGTTTTATGTATTTAAGTCACTTTGAAAAGTACCACTAATCACTGACCCAAATCATTACTTGTAGCTTTCAAATCCATACACTACAGAATATTTAAATTTAAGACACCCCTCCAAAAGAGATTAGCCAATAGGAATAAGGCTAATTTCGATATTTATAGTGACCCATGTAGCGCAATTAGATGTAATATATTTTATTTTATTTTTATTTTAAGCAACTGGGTTGGTCTAGTGGTAAATGCGTCTTCACAAATCAGCTGATTTGGAAGTCGAGAGTTACAGCGTTCAAGTCCTAGTAAAGGCAGTTACTTTTATACGGATTTGAATACTAGATCGTGGGTACCGGTGTTCTTTGGTGGTTGGGTTTCAATTAACCACACATCTCAGGAATGGTCGAACTGAGACTGTACAAGACTATACTTCATTTAAATTTATAGATATTATCCTCTGAAGTAATACCTGAACGGTATTTCCCGGAGGCAAAACAGGAAAAAGAAAAAAAAAAGATGCAATATATTTTACCCCTAACGATTTCTTAATTATCTTTTCCACCAGCCAAATGCTTAGTTTTAATAATAATAAATCTTGTCTTCCGGAACATAGAGGTTAAAAAAAAAATCAGTTGAACAAGACGATTTTATATTAAGGGATAAATAAAAAAAATTATTTATTTTTTTTGCCTCTCGAACCATCATTAGGTATTGCTACAGAGGATGAGAAGAAATGTCAATTTTGTAGCGAGTAAAAATTCCATGCCTGACCGGTACTCAAACCGGGACGTATACGTATAGTCAATCACTAATGTCGCACCTTTTCAAACACTGGTACCAATCTTAGGGTTTTCCAGAATAGAAACTTACTTTGTTTTTTTCTTTTCTGGTACATTCTATATTTTTATCAATATTGAGCATCTTCCTAAATTTCTTTAAAGATTCATCCCTTTTTTTACTGAATAGAATTTTAAATCTTTGTTTTCCTATTCCTTTTTTCCATTCCATGATTCGGTTCTATAGATAATTTGTTTGTAAAACGTCAGCTGCTTTTGATATTTTCCTAATTCTTATTACCTGTTCTTTATTCGGTATCGAGTTTTTTTCAATCAATATAAAAATCTCTTTATTAAAATTATCACCATTTGTTATTTAGTCTATCGTAAAAAAAATTATACAACAGAAGTTGTAGGACAAATATTTATTAAAAAAATAAAAATAAAATAAATATTGAACTGGACATCATATGTCTATTATCAGAAAAGGCTTTTAAATGTATCACTAAGAACTTACTCTATTCAAGCGTAAAATTAAAAGAAATAAATTTTTAGAACATTTTTTTTTTAAACAATTAAATTTTACTTTACCGGGTATAGCGATATATGCTGCTGTAGCAATAACGAGAAAGTTTATACATCGGTAAAAAAAAACAAAACAAAAAATTGTGCTTTTTTAAGTTTTGTGCCTTAAGAAGACATTAAACATTTTTTTACAAAAAAAAAAAAAAAAATTAATAAATGTAAATAATCTGCGAAATACTTTTTATTTCAATTTTTTGGAGTCCAAAACATTTAATTTTTTGGATAGATGGATGTTTGTGGGTTTGTATGTTGGCCTGTATTTGGTCTTACAACTCTAAATCCCGTTGACCAATTTTCTTAAAACTTGGTAGACAGATATTACTTTCGGGGGAAAAGAATTTATTATGCTTTTTAAAAATTGGAAAAAAGGGAGTGGGTTGTTTTGGTTGAAGTAAAATCTTTACTGAGCCATTTCAGCAAAACATTTCCTTACAAAAGTTGAAGTTTTTTTTATAAAAATTACAATTACCAAACATTTTTATTTAATATTTACCCCGTCCCCAAAAAATGACTTTAAATATTTTTCTTTTTTTGCTATATCTTGCTTCAGGAAAGGAGTTTTGGATCTATATTTTCTACATGTATCTAAACCATCAAAAGTTTTTTTGGAGCAAGCTACCACTCCAATGGTCTGCGGTAGCAAAAAATACTTTTTTTTAATATTTATTTTAAACTTAAATCTATCGCAAGTTACCCATTGTATTTCATCATCATCATCCGTCATGGATTGGGCTCATTGGCTTGTTCCGGTTTCATCACTTTCTTGGGCGTCCTACATCTCTTCTTCCCCTCAGTTTGTATCTCCATACTGGAGAAGGAAGTCTACAAAGCGGCAGACACATCAAATGATAACTTCATCTTTAACAATATTCCTTTAATGTACCCAATATTGGCATCACACGTAGCTGTCTATTGTATTGTAGCTATCCATTGTATTTAAAATGTAGAAATCTTAATTTTTTGATAGCCCTTATTTTTTAGTATTTCTTGGAAAAAAGATTAGCCAAAACTTTTTATCCGTTCTTACTTCACCTGCTTAGCCGGAATAGTTATCCAATTTATTGTCGGCTTTTTACATCCTTGTACGAATTAAAGGAAGTATTGTGATCGCGAAAAATTTCGGTTTCCACATTTCAACGAAAATGTCCATTTTGATCATCCATGAACCCATTTTGACTAGTTTCGGCGTGACGTGTGTACGTACGTATGTATCTCGCATAACTCAAAAACGATTAGCCGTAGGATGTTGAAATTTTGGATTTAGGATTGTTGTAACATCTAGTTGTGCACCTTTCCTTTCGATTGCAACTGACTGTAACAAAAGGTGTCCAAAAAACCCAAAACTAAAGTTTTGAATTTTGGACTTTTTTTTAACTGCAGTAATAAACCCTCATTGAGGACTTTTAATGGTATATCACGCATAAGTGGTACTTATTTTCACTGGTTCCAGAGTTATAGCCAAACAAAATTTTAATTAACGAAACCTTTGGATCGTGTAAAGGCACATCGGCTCGAATCACACTTCATCTCCTTTTTTTCTTATTTTAAATATATTAATTTATTAATAATTATTACTCTGATTGTTAAAAAAGTTTTACGATAAATAATAATTCAATAATAACAATAACATAAAAAATGAAAAAATATCAGAAGTTATTAATGTAATAAAATTTTATGTACTTTTCATTTTAAAAAAAAATGTGTAAATGTAATTTAATATGCGTTGAAGGAAGTCAGGTGGTGTCCCCATCACATTTTTTAAATTCAATTGGGAGCTCCATCTCTTTTAATTTAAACTCTGCTTTATGCTATTTAAAGGTCCATCATAATTTCTAACGAACAATTTTATCAGACAAAAAAATTCAAAACAATTTTGCTAACAAAAGTTTTTTTTAAATATTAAATTTTCATTTATTCATCAAAGTTATTTAAAAATTTATTACACAAATATTAATATATAAAAGTTAAATTCAATAGAATTTAAAACAATTTTCGAAGGACTATTTTTAAAAATATTAAATGAGTTCTTCCTTTTATTTCAGGAAGAAATTTAATTTTTACATCTGGAATTGAATTCTAATAAAATTGAAAAGAATATTAGACGATATATAATTTTTTAATTTTTTTTGGTTGAAATAGTTTCAAATTTTTATTTAAAGATTTCTTTCTGGATATTGATTTGATTACAAAGAGAAACACGGAGGTGTCGTCTAAAATAATTTCACCTAAAAAAAAAAAAAAACTACTAATTTTTTTTCATTACTTCATTAATTGAAAAGTATAAACCTTTTTTTTAAATTCCATTTCAGATATTAATTATAATCGAACCAATAATAACAAGAACAAATATTGTACATTATTCATAAAATATAGTACGGTAAGCTATATGATGAAAACAGATAACGTGTCAGATGAGCAATTTAATAAGATGAATTCATTACTAGCAAAACCTCTATTGTTCTAATATCATCTCCATTGTTTCATTATAGCTTAATTAAACATGTGATTGATTGATTAACATCCGTATCAGATATCAGATGCCAACTGTAGAAGCAAACACGCATCAACCAACACTGGTTTGTTAGTAAAGAATGGAAATAAATTAATTTTCAAAATTCATTGTTTTTATTCATTTTATAACAGCCATTTATCAATTTATTAATTATTATTTATTTTTAAATGTATTTTTTATTATCACGTTGAATTAGAAATATATATATAGATAACATTCTAAACAGTAATAATGTAATAAATAATTCATAATTGAATTATATTTGCAATATGCCGGTAATTTACGCTACACTAATTCGTTTTTAAAAATTAATTTCACAAATTTTGTAGTCTCATAATGTAATTAAAAAAAAAATTGAAATTTATCTGCGATTGTGCAAATTTAAAATACATTTTCCACAATAGGATACAAAAAGGAAAATCCTAAATCAAATTGGTTAATTAGTTTTCCTTTGTTCATGCAACACGTAAAAATGATTCAAACATATTAAAAAAAAAAAAAGTAGTAGATAGATTAAATTCATTGCAGCCCCGACTGAAATTAAATTATATATTAGCAAAACATATTTATTTATATTAAGGCATTTCCCACTCTGAACAATACTAAAATAATACTCCATAAACATTGGATTGAACTAAGCTGTTTCTGAAAGGAATCCTGAATCAAAGTTTTGTTAATTCCTTATATCTGAAACGAAAAAAAAATACATTTTGTGGTAGCATATGTATTTTCTGGTAAGAATGCATGCCTTGTATATACTGCAGAGAACATCCAGTTATCTCAGAAGTCTCTAAAGACTCACGTGAAAGTAGATTCATCCTGAAAGCCACTACCTTTGAATTCGATCACACGCTCTTTGGCACTACGAACCTGATACATATACAGCGTCCGCCGTTACCTTTAGCCTTTAGGTTGTTCTTCTGGTATCCATATTTTGCCCGGAATCGTGGAAAAAAAAACAAAATTTAGTGTTGTCATCCACCGGTAGTAGCTAATCAGAATCCAAAGCAGTCAGAATTCCCGATTGAGGGTCGCATGAATCAATCTCCCTACTTCAGGTAAGATTTCACCGAAAACAACGGAGTTTTGTCGGGGACGAATCTGTTTTGAGCTCTCCAATAGCTAATGGCATTATCAAATAATCAAGAACTTGCTGATGAGTAACCGAACACAAAGATCTGACTCGGCGCAGGATCTCCGGCTTCTCGACATGGTTTTAACCTGCAGATGCAAAAGGCAAAAACTATTATCACAAAATCTGACTGAAACACAAGTTAACCCGGGTAGGACAGAGGCTATCCCAGGGTGGGGGTATTTGTGGTCTCCCCAGGAAAAGTTTGAAAGTATAAATTTCTACGTCTCCCATACAAGGACCATCATTACTATCATGTGTTTTTTCTCAATCAGCTGATACGTTTATCCTATCAGATAAATTCACATCTTCCAATCTCTTTTATAGTAAAATTAAATGTAATATTAAACAGTTTAATAAAACATTTATAACTCAAAAAATTGATAATATTATCGAAAGAAACATTTTTGAAATTATGAATGCACAGTTTTTTTGTTGTTTATAAATTGATAGTTAAAATGTATATTTAAGAAGTACGGAAGAATACAAAAGGAGCAGAATTTCATGAAGATAAAAAAGAAAATAACTTGGTAGGGTTATGTCCTTTGTAGAAATCGTCTTCAGTTAAGGACCACAAAGAGAAAAAAAGAAAGAAAGAAGAAAAGGATGGGGATGCTTATAGATATTAAAAAGGGGATAAACTATTATAAAGAAATGAAAAAGGATACTCAAGATCTAAAACATTTATGGCGTTCATTTGAATTATGTCAAATATGTTTGTCATAGATTTATAAAACAAGAATGGGCGTTTCCGAATTCTTTCAGAATCTATTACAATCTATTTAAATTTTTTCTTTTAAAAACTTCCAAGCATAATATATATCCATACCTTCAATAATAAACAAAACAAAAAACTGATTCAAAATTATAAGGGAGAAAAATGTAAATTAAAAAATAAAATTAAAATGTTATTGACTAATGAAAAATTTGGTTTAGGAAAGATTTAACAGGTTTCATTCCCTCTCCCTCCTCTCTATTTCTATGTGTGTGTATATATATATATATATATATATATATATATATATATATATATATATACATATATACAAGCGATTACTTTTTTTCTATTAATACACTCAGAAAGTATTTTATTTAATTAATATATAGTTTAATAATAATTTATTTAAAAAATTTTTAGTTAAACATTATTTCTAAAATTTACTATTACTTTGTTTTTGATAAATCTCATCCTGCAAGTAAGGCAAGGCCTACATATTTTATTATTGAGATTAAAAAAGGAGGTTTCAAACAATTTTATTAGTTAAAAAGAAAGATTTCTAGACCCATTTATAAATAGAATTTTTACAGATAAATACTATTGACTCTTGAGTATTAAGTGCGGTAGAAACTTCCAAAACAACCTATTTTTTATTTTTTTAGGAATTTTGACCGGAAGTTGGCAATTCTTTATAACAATTAAGAACCTTAAAGGAGAGTAATATTGCGAAATTACAATTTATTATCAATCCCAAAAAAATTGATTATATTCCAACATAAACTGTTCTATTAATGCAATCTGAGAAACAAATTTTGTGAATAGATTTTTTTGTAGCTTTTGTAATTCATCCAGATGTAGTTTTAAATGCGTCCAGTACAATAAATTGTAATGCTTCTCGTTAATTTTATGGGATATTACTAGATACTTTTAACAATCGGTTTGTATGATATTTTACCAAAGTTTTGTTTTATATAATTATTTTTTTTTTAATTAAATATTTTCTTTCAAAAAAATAAAATTAATTACGAGGAAAAAATATGAACTATAATAAAATACGGAATAATAATCATAAATATAATTTTTAATACCATGACAGTTGAATTATAAAAACCGACATTTTGCTTTTTTTTTGTTTTTGTTAAATACGGTATGGAATTAACTTTTTGAAATATTTGACTAAAATAAAAGGCGTTAATATATGGAAGGCTTATCTACAGACAAGTTTACTCTCGTGCTGGGAACAATAGGTAGATGATGAATAGACCCAGTAAAATAGTCTTATCAGTCAAGATTACACTGATTTACATACAACCTACCTACCTCTTTGCCCTCCCCCTTTAAACTACTAACTACAAAATACTGCCGCCTTCCCAAAACACTTTTCTTCTGTCAAGGACAAAATAATATGTATAATACATTTCTTATTGTTTCCGATAACCAATAGTCATAAATAATAATCAATTAAAAATTTAAAAAGTAATTAATTTAATTATAGCAATAGATAATAATAATGTTTATTAAAATTATTTTTTTTATACCCGTCGAACAATTTCACAGAGATCTCGACTTCTTTTAACATGACAAATTATAAAAGAACATAGTTCAATTGTAAAAGACAATTGTTCACTATCTTAGTTATATTTTTTTGCCTCCCGAACAACAGCTAGGTATTACTTCAAAGGGTGTGATGAAATGGCAATTTTGTAGCGAATAAAAATTACATGCCTGCCCAAAATTCGAGCCCGGGACCTCCGGATGAAAGGCCAAGACGCTAACACTCGTATCACGACGAAGGCCTAGTTTCCTAACCTGGTTACTGAAATAAAATTAATTATTAACCTATTCTAATTTTATTAAATTTTATTTTTACGATTAAATTAAGAAACAACTAACTGCTTAACACATTTTATAATCTGATTATTTTATAGTTTTATTAATCTATTAAATTAAAATAGAAATTCTTCTGAAGAAGTAAACAAATAAATTGCAAATATACTTGAAAGGGAAAAAAGAAAAGGGCAGTAAATGATAAAATTTATAATTAGCTAATAATCTTGTATTTATTTATTTACGTGCTGCAAATAAAAAAATATAAAAAAATTATTAATTAAATAAAAAACAAAACAAATCTACAAATTAAAAAAAAATGCTTTAATAAAAAATGCAGTATCACAAGCAATCAATAGAAACAAGCCTGTATACTGATTGGAGTTTAAAACTTTATCTTTTTTTTAGGAATTTATGAATTCTTAGCGAGTTAGAAAAATTATCCAAGAAGGCCAGTTTTTTGTTTTTAAATAATTAGATGGTTGCATTTATTTAATAAATAATTTATAAAAATAAATTAAACGGACAATCATTCCGTATATAATTTAAATATCCATCAGCTTGTTTAGATATTCCCTTAAAACTCAATTTGAACCCCAATTTGAATAACTTTTTATCACTGTATTAGAAAAACATTAAAAAATGTTTAATAATTTTATTATTGTATTAGAATATTTACATGTATATTTATTTATCTAAACATCTAGTACATTTTAAAATGAGAGTTTGTCATATTTTGCAGTATAACTTTTGATGTACGTAATATTTCATTTCAATGAGCCTATAGTTAGCGCCATATCTTTACTAAAAAGTATAAAATCTAAATAAAAAACTTCATAAATAACCAAAAAAAAAAAAAAAAAATGTAAATAAATTTCAGCTGTCTTAATATTTACAATTTTTTTTTTTTTTTTTAACTTACAAACTTAACGAAAAGTACTCTTTTTGATCTAAAAATTTAATTTAAAACGAATTTAAGTAAATGTAAAACGCGTAAAAATATTTATAAATATATTTAAATAACTGCTTAATATACTATAACATTTTTTACTATCCTTAACTAATTTAGGTAATTTTAGATGAATTTTTTTCCTATTACCACCCGAGTAGCACGATTTCACTCAAGAATAATTGTTTTTAAAAACAGATGTTTTTTTTTCAAATAATTTTTTGAAATCATCCTTTTGTAATAACTGATAAGTTAATAATAATTTTATAATAATACCTAATTAAGATGAGTTAATTACTGAAATGGAAAAAAATAATAATATTTTGTGTCTGTTAGTTCTTATTTTTATTTATCAAAGATAACTCGGGATTGTAAATAAATAATAAAAATGAAGTACTTAATTTAAAAGTATTAATAATAATTTTAATAAAAAAAATTATGTACGTACGAGTAATTAATAAATAACTGATTATCCCTGTATAATCCATTATTAAGCCTATTTATGTGGTAATATACGCCTATAAACAATAATAGAATCTTTATCAACGTCACTGCATAAAACAAACTACCCTGTAGTTAGTTCATGAATACGCATTCACAATTCATACAACAGACATAAACTAAGAGCGAATATATATATATATAGGCCTCCGTATATATTCCGGAAGGAAGAAATACCATCCTGTCTTTTGTTTTGATACCGAAAACAAAAGGAAAACAATTTCAAAGTGCCACAATATTATCATCTTCTCTTTCTCTCTATGCATTTCTTTTTTTATATCTTTATTTTATTATATTACTTTTTATCAAAATAATACTTTAATTACCGTAATAAAGTTATATTATTAAAGGAAATGCAAAAATAAATACAAAATAATAGACATAGAATTTATGCCTTTAGTTAAGTATTATTTAAATCAGTGATTATTTAAAAGGAAAACAAAATGTAAAAAAGTTATCCTGTTTTAATAATATACAGAAAAAACAATAAATAATTTAATTTAAGCTTATCAGTTTAAAAAAATCGACCTAAATGAAATAAATTATTAAAGTAAACCGTAATAATAAAATGAATAAAAAATAAAATTATTAAAACAAAATTACAACATTTGAATAAAATTAAAATTCATCTATTATTTTGGGAAAAAGACTAAAAAAATCTGATGGGCGGAGTGAAAGAGAGGTAGGAAGCAAGATAGGTCAGGCTAAAACTGCCTTCAATAAATAGGAACGTTTGTATCAGAAAATATTAATTTGGAAATGAGGAAACATTTACTAAAGACGTTTGTGTGGAGTGTATTGCTTTACAGATGTGACACACAGACCTGGTTCAGACGAAAAAAGAAGAATTGAAGCGTTTCAACTACAGTATTACAGAAGGATGTTGCATATTATATGGATAGAAGTCAACCAAGTGCCCCGTCTTCAGAATAAAATAAAATTGAGTAAAGACAACTGGATTGGACATATTTTAAGACATAATCGATTATTACATGATATACTGATAATGATGGGGATGATGGAAAGAAAAATTTATACAGGAAACCCAGAAGAGAGTACATAGATTATGGAAAAAATAAATTGACAAACTTTTACAGAAATTATTGTTGTTGTTAATACTGCTGTGTTTTCGATTACAATCTGATAAAATTTGAGATATTTTTAGTTAGAGGAGATTAAGTTATTAATTTATAATTTGATTTAGTTAAGAATTAATTTTTTTTATGAAAAATATTTACAGAGTTACCAGATTTTTATCATTAAACTGGATATAAAATACGCAAAGTGGTTCCTGTTTCATTAGAACTGTATTATAATTTTATTGAACTAGTTTTTAAGAGTCCAATCTAACCCCGCCTCCACCAAAGAATAAAAGTAGAAATTGAACCGAGGTAGAAAAAACGAGAAAAAAAAGGTGGATCAAAATTATTATTGGACGGTAAATATAAAAAACTTAAAAAAAATAACATCACAGAATGTAGAAGAAAAATTGGAAAATGTATAACAATAAAGATTAGAGGATTTGTCATAGTCAGAGAAAATAATGGAAAATCATTTTTTTTTCACCAAAGCCAATAAATCACTAAAACTTATATTATAAAAAGAAGACATTTACAACAATGTTATGATGTCAAATTTATAATAAATTTTATTTTCTGAATTGAATTGCCAACTGAAGTAATAATATATGTTTAAGTTGTCTAACGCATAAAAGAGTTTAAATAATAATATCGTAGAATAGAAGAGAAAGGAAGCGGCAGCGAAGAAGAGAATAAAGTAAATAGAAAATTAAACTATTATAATCTTCAAGAAAATTAATAGCGAAAAACAATGAACTTAGTTTTAAAACAAATTAAAGATAAAAAAAAATTATAAAAGATTAAAAAATAAATAAAAATTTAATATAAAATAAAAAAGGAGATTTACGTCATATTTACTAGACGAGATAGATCTAATTTTAAGATTTCAAAATAAATAGAATACTTTACTTATTTTTTTTTCATGGGAATATCATGCTATTATATTATCTTATAAATAAATAAGAAAAAGAAATAATAAAACGTAGGAATGAATATATGTATGATAAAGAAGATAATAAAAAATAGAAAAAAAATAGAGAAAAAAAAGTAGATGACAGCACAGGTGTTGTTAAAAATTATGATAGAGACTGTACGCTATGATTGTTGAACGTTCCAACGCAGCTGGTCATTCACCTTTTTCCAACATACAGATAAAGATAAACCTTAAAATATAATGAGTTTTTCTACTCCACCATATTAAAACATACTACATATATATATATATATATATATATAATTTTTGTTGAATTGTAGTTTGAGGCACAAATTACAGGTTGTCCCATAATCATTTTTTTTTTATCATTCTCTAACATTTAATACTCTAATCCAATATACATTAACTATATAGTAAAACTTTCATAACTTGATCTTCCATGGAAATTTAAAAATTAACAAAAAAAAATTTAACTAATATATTCAATAAATAATGATTATCGAGATAGAATATTACAACAAAATTTAAATTAAAAAAAAAATACATGTAAAATATTTATTTTTTCTCTATTACGAACTCGGATATTAATTAACATACATGTGTATGTCAGACCACGGCTAAGAACTGAACCCAAGATAGATCGCTACAGTAGAAATAAAACAATATGATAAAAAAGTCACATGATCAAAACCTAGATATTTATACGATAAAATAATACCGAAAACTTAATTACATACCTTGTATAAACCTATCTATAATCCAGAAGGTTTTGACCTACTCATTGCAGGAGACAATTCCAGCTATATCACATCAACCTTACATTACCAAGCCAACTGTTCATAACGATATAGTATTTGTTCCATGGAGAATCTATTTCCTTGCATGTTAAGCCAGACAGACGAATCATTAATTTGGTTTACGTTTTAAAAATTTAAATTTTTATTTAATTGCTATAACATATACTAAAAACATGCACCTTAGAGATGATTTTCATGCTGGTTGAAACCACCATCTCTAAATACCATATAAATCAATTCGTTTTAAATATATTTTTCTATTTTTCGTTCAGAAGTATAAATGTTAAACGAATAGATTTGGAAACCTTATAAACTGATTGACTGTGACATAACCAATTAAAGTGGAAACTTACTTAATCCGTAAAATAAATTTCCAATCGTGTAAAACAAAGGGCAAATCATGGAAAATAATTTTTTGTTCGGCTGGTTCTTGTAATAAAAGCACTATAATTTTAGATGAAACTTCAACAGATCTGTCTCATTTTTATACATCTATAAGATTATCCACACGGTCCAGAAAGTATCAAAGGTGACTTTGAGGTAAAATGCACCGATTCCCAATTGATAAAAAACTTTCATAATTAGAATAATTTGGATACCGAAACAAACATGGTCGGCTACATAAACCTGTAACCTAAAAACGAGTTATTAAATGGCAGATGGTGAACTTGTTCGGGATTCTAATATGTCTACCTTAGTACTAACAAAAAAATCCTTTATCCATATTTCAATTACGACTGATATTTTAAATAAGTCTGAACTAATACTGTCAATTTGCCGGTCTCCGTGGTATAAATGGTAGCGTTTCGGGAGGTCCGGGTTCGAATCCCAGTCAGGTATGACATTTTCACACGCTACAAAATTGTCATTTCAATCTCATCCTCTGAAGCAATAACTAATGGTGGTCCCGGAGGCTAAAAAAAATGTACCATTTAATGGTAAAATGTCTAAAAGGCAAGTGAATGATTATTTTTCTATCATGTTTATCAAATTTTCTCCACTTGTCAATAAAATTTCTGTTTTAACAGAAATTACTCAGCAATTTTTTTGAAGTATCGATATCGGATTAAGTTATTTTTTCATTAAAGGATTCACAATTTAAAAAGTTAATTTATATTGAAACATTTGATAGTTTCTTTATACTTAATTCAATCGAATGTCAGAGACGTAATTTTAAATTTTAGCCTATAAAAAACTCATCAGATCTTCTAAGTCTAATCTAAAAAGTTTCAAAACCTTTAATTATTGATATAATGAAACGTTTCCCCAATCATATACTTGGGGAAAACGTTTTTTGGTAGCGAAAACCTTTTCTCAACTATCCCGATTCTAAGGTTGGTGAAAGTTTTTCTTCGTATTTTAGTGAAAAAGTAAAACAATTTTTTTTATATTTCAAGTTTATTAAACCAAATTTTCGACAGGTCACTCTCAATTTTCGATGTGTGGAGGTCTAGTACTGTTGTGGTGGAAGACGTTATCTTACGTGTCGATCAATTCTGGTCACTTTATCTCGATTGTTTGGAGTAATATTTCTAGTTGTTGAAAAAAAAGAAAAAAGGGGCTTGTATGCTAAACATGTGAAATTTTTTTCAACCATTGTCGTAGGGAGTAAATTTGAAGTTTTTTTTTAACTTTAAAGTGGATATCTTTTTTATCCTCTACTTAGCACCGGTGAAATCTACCTCCGCCTTCCGGCGTGCCGAAACAGATTTTTTTTTTGTATCCAGCCTTTGTAAAACCGTTTTTTGATCGATGTAAGAAAAATTAATAGGTAAAAACAGTCATTATCATGACTGTTAATTTACCGGTATTACTCAATTTTTTCCCATGATTTCACAGAACTTTTGAGTCATTGGTCGTTGGCCGACCAATGCAAGGTAGATTATCAATATCAAAATTTCCAAATTAACAACGCTTGGATGAGCTTTGTGCTACATGACTGCATTATGTTTACAAACATTACAAATTTTTTCGCAGTCTTCCCTTATTTTGGTAATAAAATTTCAAAATGTAGACTTCTTTTCTTTTGTCTTTTTTTAACCTCCGGGACCACCGTTAGGTATTGCTTCAGAGGTTCAGATGAATGATAATTTATGTAGCGTGTAAAAATGCCATGCCTGACCGGGATTCGAAACAGGGACCTCCGGATGAAAGGTTGAGACGCTACCACTCGCGCCACGGAGACCAGCTAAAAATGTAGGCTACTGAATTTTTACTTCCTTTCACTCATTTTCAAGGGGCAATAAGTTTTAAATAAATGAATTAATAAAATCATAACCTTTCTATAAATACTTACTCGTGATATGTCACTTTCAAAAGCACGTAAGTACTGCCAGATTTCATTAATATTACCAGAGTTAAGCGATCCTAAAGCCATCTACCGGAAAAATACGTAAACATTTTCCCTAATCCCAATATGTTAATCTTTATTTTAATCATAAAAGTAAACAACATACTTCATTACCTATATTTTTTTTTTCATAAACTATAACATAATTTCAAGACTAACGGTTCTGATATTTCATTAAGTTACCTCTGTGAACAGATAAAACAAAACTATTCCTTTGATCTGTCATTATGACAATCTTTCTTTCTTTTCTTTTTGTGTATGAATACTATAATAATGATGTGTAGTCTTGTAGTCTCAGGTCGACCATTCCTGAGATGTGTGGTTAATTGAAACCCAAACACCAAAGAACATCGGTATCTACTATATAGTATTTAAATCCATTTAAAAGTAACTGCCTTTACTAGGATTTGAACCTTAGAACTCTCGACTTCACCAGCTGATTTGCGATGACGAGTTCACCAGTAGACCAACCCGGTGGGTTTCGACCATCTATTTCTGGACAACTAAAAGTGACAAGGAGTAATAAAGGCAGGGTTATAATTAAAATTCAAGATGTGGCCATTAAAAAAAACATTTTTTGGCATCAGCCACCATTTGACTGGTTTTATGTTATTTACAACTGCTTTCTGTCAGTGTAAACCTTTTAAAATCAATGTAATTATCATATCCAACGACCTAAACTATCGGTTTTATGAATTATAATCTTTAGCTTCCTTTACAACATTTAACTTATACATGTATTACCAAATTAAGTAAACCTGGTTGGTTATTTTAATATATTGACCATCAAATTCGTTCGTCTCTTTACAAGAATATGCCACCAACTCTGTTTCTTCTTTCTGGTTTCCAGAAATTTACATTTCATGTATCCACCTAATTTTCAACATCCTTTTGAAAAACCACATTATAAAGTTCTCTATTCTTCTTCTTTCTCTTTTTCTATTATACATATCTCACTACCAAAAAGTCTACATTCAACACAAATCCATTTAAGAAAAAGTTTGTAATTATTAGATCTACATTAAATACTAGTAGGCTTATTTTCGGCGCAAATAGTTTTTCTTAGGCCAGTTTGCTTTTGATATCCACCTTATTTCGTCCATCTTTTATAATTTTACTCCCTAAATAATAAAATTTTGTAACTTGTGATACGTTATGTCAAGTGTTTTAATCCCTCATCACCTTCTTTTCGGTCATATTTCATTATATTTGTTACACTCTTTATTTATTTTCAAACACAATTTTTTTTCCAAAAATAAATCTATGACGTTCAGAATTTCATGTAATTTATTTATTTGTTTTAGTTAAAAGTACAATATCAAAGGCAAATTTGAATATATTTTCCTTTTCTCCGACAGATTCTCATTTCTTAAATCTGTATCTCAACTGCTTCTTCAATAAATAAAGCTTGAAAAACAATGGATCAAACTTTTCTCACATCTTTATAAATCAGGAAATTTTTTCATCTACTCTTCATCACGGCCCATTTTTATACAAATTATGTAATTAATAAAATCATTTTTTTCCTTATATTCAACTCAATTCCTTAAAAAAAATATAAAAATCTTATTCTAGACTATATTTTCCAGATCTTTAAATACCATATAGTTAGATAAGCTTATTCTTCTAAAGTCTAGTTTTTAATAAATATTAGTTTGAAATCAAGATGATATTTATGATTTTCCTGAAACCGAACTGGTTTTCATCTAATATACTTTCAACACAGATAACTATGATAGAATCTTAGTGTATAAGGAAGGATATTTAAAAAGTTTTTTTTATTTTATTTTTTTCAATTTTTGTTAATTTAATTATTAATCAGAGGAGAATTGGATTATCACAGTTGGATAAGGAGAGTTGGGGCGAAGAGCCACCTAGTAATATTTAAAAAACAGCCATTCCCGAAAAAGAAAAAGATAAAATAAAGATGTAAATCCAACTAGAAACTTTATATTAGACGTTACTAAAACGAATAGGGTAAAGAACCTTTACAACACTACTGTTCAAATGTAAATATTCAATTAAAACTTTTACAATACAATGTAGAAGAAAACTTTCAAGCTTATTCTATAAAGTTTTCTTTTTGTTTCCTCTCTTCCTTAACTCCTAACCCCCAATACCCTTTACTTTAAAAAAAGAAAACAATCCCCTTCTTCTATATTCGAATTGTTTTATTCAAGGCAATGATTTTCTTGGAAGAAAAACATTTCTCATTTTTTTCTGAACAAATAACGGGTAGCTAGTGCTTCTTTGGCTTTATGTATTCTCTACGGTTCAAGAAAATTGTACAGTACGACTATTTCAAGAGGAAAGAAAGTTTTTTGCCAAGCAAAATATTTTATTAAAAGAATTCTTGTTCTATTTTTATTATTATTTCCCTTATTTATTTATTCCAATGAATTTATCTGATTGTATTTAAAAAGAAAATAAATAAAAACTTTTAAGATTTTTAAGTTATTATTATTATTTTAAAGTAGAACTGTATAAAATTAAAAAAAAAAAATAAGTAAAATAAAAACAAAATAAAAAAAAGATAAAAATCAATATAGTAAGCAAATTTAAATAAAACAAAAACAGAATGAAAAATAGAAAGAAACAAAAGAATGAATGAATAAATAAATAGATATATAAAAGATAAACATCATATTTAACTGTATAAGCTACGTATATCTTTTTTAATACATCAGGCAACCAATATAAACCTATATTCAAACAAAATTGAAACTTTTATTTATTTAAAATAAAACTAATATAAAAAATGTTATACAATTCTGATAAATCAATATTCTAAATATAAATAAATCTTAAAGAAAAATAATAACCTTCAATTAATATTTAAGAACAGAAAAAAAAACAACAATGAAAAATTTCATAAATTTTTTAGTTAGATTTAATGTTGGCTTAACTAGTACTACACTAAAATGTAACATCCGATCAATTCCAGATTAGAATCTTCCTTCTATATTATATATATATATATGTGTGTGTGTGTGTGTGTGTGTGTGTGTGTGTGTGTGTGTGTGTGTGTGTGTGTTATTAACTTTTTGATTAACATTTGTTTTTTATTTATCGTACGGTGTATTTTTTACTAAAAATACATTTAATTTTTATTATCGTCTTACCACACGTTTGTCATAGGAATTTCCTACATGTTTCGCCCGCATCAATTTATCAGCATCATTACGGAATGGAAAGTTTGTTAAACGTTACCATAAAACAAAGGTTTTTTTAGATTCACTGATTACATCTACCAACAAAAACTGGATTAATGATGAGGGACCCAAAATTTTTATATTATCTGAAATATTTTTGCAAGATTTGGACTCAAGGATAAACATTGCCTTGAGAAAAAATTACGATACTGATATATATTTTCGACATGTTGATGATATTTTTTTGTTATTTATAATGAAAATATACTTAAAGAGAATAATAATATGAACAGCTTAATCAATAGTTTGCACAGTAATATATACATTTGAAGAAGAAACTAATAGAAAAATTAATTACTCGTATTTAAATTTCACCATCACTAGAAATCATCACAGCTTGTTATTCAGTATTTACAGGAAGCCTACTTATTGTGTATATAACAATACACAATAAATCAAACCATCCGATAAGCTAGAATTTGTCGCTTATAAAGCTATGCTTAATAGAGCGTTGAAATTACCAATACGCCGTACACAATTTTGAATATGAATTTAAACACAAAGCAAGTAGCAATGTTTAACGGTTATTGTGCAGATATAATAGACAAACTATGCACAAAAATAAAAATTAAATTGAATAATCAATTACGTATAAATAAATATATACAATTACGTTAAAAGAAAATAAGGGGCAAGAAATATATGCTATTTAATTATATAGGGCCTAAAACTTATAAAATCACAAATTCATTCAGAAAAAGAATTTTTACACAAGTAGCATATAAAATTAGTAATAATTTAAAAATTAAAATTATCACAAATATTGATAAAAAAAATAAATATAATGGTTCTGGTGTATAGACTTGCGAATCCTGTCATAGTATATACATTGGCTAGAAAATAAATTTTAAAACTAGGTGCAAACAACATATAGCTGTTATAAAATTGAACGAACCAGAAAAATCAAATTATTATGCACGTCATATTTTGAATACGGAACGTGAATATAATGTAAATGATAAAACAATGAAGATAATAAAGTTATAATATGAATGCTTGGGAAAGTTTACAAATAAAAAATAAAAGAGTTTAACGAAATATTTTTTAAAATTTTGGATCAGGGCTAATCAGCTATTACTATCGGGATTGGCCGTAACAAAGGACCACGCCCCTTGTAGTTTCAAGCGCATCATTGTCAAATTATCACAGGAATTGATTATATGTGACCTTGACAAAAAGAAAATTGAAAATAAACTTTCAAATAGCGATATGTTGAACTGAACCCTCAAAATTTTAAATACGTAAATTAAATAAAATCCTTCAAAACAATTACACATAATAATGTTTATTGATGGTTAAAATTCAATAAAGAATCATGAAAGCACGTTAGATATTTGTAATAAAAGAAAAAGAAAGCGTAAGATTTATAAATGCAATAAAAGTGGAAAATCATGCCGTGAATCAAATTAAAAGCATGAGTAAAGGGGTTCTTTGTTGGAATATCTTAATGACACTATTAGGAAAAGTGGTTCAATGTTTTATTGACGATCATGTACTAGTTCTGTGAAATTTAAAGATGATGATTAAAATCCATTTAGAGATTATATAAACTTATAAATTAATATTATTCGCACGTTACATATGTGTTTTATAACAGTGAGGTAAAATTAACTGAAGCATTTCAGGAGTATAAAAGTACTAATAATTTATATTATATATATATTTTTTTAAATTCAAGCTTTTTTAACTTTTATTTTATGCTTGTTTTCGATTAATTTCTTATATCTTCTAACGACAGTGCAAAATCCAAAAGTGTTTGATTTTATATTTGGATTTCTACTGTTAAGAAATGGATTATAATTATTGTAATATATTTATATTAATTTTACCATTTGTACATAAACGTAAGTTGTAATTTAACTTACTGAAGTTTACAAAATTAATTTAAATAAGTCAAAAAGAATTAAGTAGTAGCTTGCGCAATTTAAAACAATAATTAAAATGTTTAGACTACAATAGAATAAAATTACAGAATTTAAAATCTAAGTAAAAATAAATGACTTAAATTTATTCATACATACATATATATATTTAAAGACACAATAAACAAAAAAAAAGTAAACTTGTCTGGAATAATATACCCATGTTTCATTTTACAGAGTATCTTTTATTTATTTTTTTATTTAATGTAATTAATGTTTACACAGCTTAAACTTGTAATTTAAACAAGAATGAAGTAAACAATTCATTGTGTTCGTAATCTGTTTTGAACAACCGTCTCACTCAGTTTTCAACATTATCTATTTTTAAACAAGTCAGTTCTAACAACAAAATGTAGCCTATACATGAAAAAAAATAAATAAACAAATAAAAAACAACGAAAAAAGAAAGATATTTTAAAAATTTTATTCCAGCTTTTGTTTTTATAAAATTACGCAATCGTACCATTTTTAATATACAGCCTGCATGATTTTTACCCAGATGGGAAGTTAACCCAACCGGAGAGGGATATGGATATTTACTTATTTTTTTTTATTATTCAACAATGCGATGCGAACGTTGATGTGTTCCGATACAACTGTTTTTTTATTTGTTTGTGTTACTGTAACGTAAAAAACAGTTTCACACCGATATTAATTAAATAGGTATCATACGAGTATGATTTTTTTTTTTTTTAATTATGCGATTGTCATTAGATAATTGAAGTTTTGAAAGAAACAATATGGTAGAGACAGTAGACTCTCATGTTATTTTCTAAAAACATTGAAAGGAAAATTGTTTGTAGCTAATCAGATTGGGAGTACTAAATTAAAGTGCTTGAAAAATGGATTTCAAAAATATATAAGGTTTGGTAATAATATATATAATTATAAAAAAGATAACTTGATAATATTTTATTTAAGTTCTAATTTTTTAGAAATATTAAACTTATTAGAACCCATAAAGTTGAATTAAAATAATATTAAACTTCAATAAAGTTGAAATGTAATAAGTTAATATCAATAGTCAAATTAATTTTAAAAATATTAAACGAACCAAATTAATTAAAATTAATGCGAAAACGGATATTTAAAAATATTAAAATAAAAATTCTTCAAAATCGAACCTAAAAAAAAAAATAGAACCAACTTTAAAAGAAATCACTCTAAAACTAACAATTTTGTTATGAATCTTAAAATTTCGATTTTTTTTAAATCGGCGGTAAATTGAAAACAAACTATTGCCCGAAACTTACAAATCTTAATTTGTTATCGGCTTCTAAAAAAAAAAATCTGATGTAGACAACACATGACTTCCTTGTATGCCTATTAAATTACATTAACATATTTTTTTAAAATGAAAAGTACATAAAATTTTATTTCATTAAAAACTTCTGATATTTTTTCATATTTTTTTTTGTTATTGAATTATTATTTACCTTTAAATTTTTTTTTTACAATGAGAGGTTAATCAGTCTGAATAATTAATAAATCAATATATTTAAATAAATAAAAAAAAAATAATAACTCTGGAACCAATGAAACAAGTACCACTTATATCGCTTGAAAAGCTGTCAATGAGGGCTTATTACTGCAGTTAAGAAAAAGTCAAAAATCAAATTTTTTTGATTTGGTCTTTTTTGGTCAAGTCGATTGCAATCAAAAGAGGAGGTGCACAACTATATGTTACAACAGTACTAAATCCAAAATTTCGACATCCTACGGCTAATCGTATTTGAGTTATTCGAGATACATACGTACAGACGTCACGTCGAAACTAGTCAAAATGGATTCAGGGATGGTCAAAATGGATATTTCCGTTGAAATCTGAAAACCGAAATTTTTCGCAATCACAATATTTCCTTTACTTCGTACAAGGAAGTAAAAATTAAATAATTTTTCACTTCTTAAAAATTTTTATTTAAAGTCGGTTTTTTTGTTGTTGTGAAACAGGGGGCAAGGTAAGTTCATTAGCCCGATAGAAACTGGTAATGAATGAAAAAATGCCAAGCCTGACTGGGATTCGAACCCGGAAAATGTCGAGACGCTACCTACTCAGCCACGGAGGTCGGCTTTTTAAATTTTATTTTATAAATTTTAGTTTTATTAATATATAGAACAACATTAGAACAAACAAAAATTGTTACTTGAATAAAAAAAAACGCATTTCCAAGATACTTACAATGAAAATTCTTTAACTTGATAAAATTTAAGAAATAAATGTAGAAAAATATAATTAATACAAGCGATCGTAAGCTTAAGAATCTTTTGAATACGGTAATATAAATGAAATTTGTAATTTTCTTTTTCCCTTAAGTTTAAATATTTATTTTACATGTGAACTATAGTCCAAATGAGTTTTCAAAATTTTTTTATTTACTTTTCAAACACATGGAACGGAACGAACGCAAGAATGTCCGGGGAGGTTTAATCCCCGTATTTATTGCATAGGCTGGTTGGTCATCGGTCTCGATCTTTCTATTTATCTGGCGGCAATTTTATTTTCAATGACCAGTTATATAATTATTTTTAGTTTGTTTTTATGATGGAAGGAGTTTGAGATTACGTTCCGATCTTTTGTAGATCGTGTTTGTGAAGATTATTTTTACTCGGATTATTCCTTGGGAGATTAGCAAAATATTCGAGTCCTTTAAATATTCCAAAATATTCGTGATTCCCTTTTACTCCATTCACCGAAGGTCTTTCGGTTTAGCAGGAATGCGCTTGATAGGACTTTAGTTTTGTAGACGGAAGGGGGGGGTCCAATGCACTCTCTTTGCGGTGGAATTCGCATGTGATGTCTGTAAACGGTTCCCGGAATAGTTATTGTAAGATGAAGGAAGAATAGAGACTAGGTTGTGGAGAGGCTTCTTTTCCTTTCAAACCTACCGAGTTGGTCCAGTGGTAAAATCATTTGTAACAAATTAGCCTTTAACAGCTGATTTTCCAAGTCGACGGATTTGAAGTTCAAATCCTAGTAAAGATAAGTTACTTTTATACGGACTTTAAATAATAGACAGTGGATACCGCTGTAATTCAGTGGTTGGGTTTCAAATAACCACACAGCTCAGGAATGGTTGGCATGAGTATGTATCACCTTATTTACAAATGCATATATATCATCTTCATCTCACTGGGTCATGAGGGAAGGGAGGGTTGCTTATTGTTTACTAGTTGAACAGATTGCAACGAACACATTAGGAATAGAAAACTCTACTTTTCAAATTTATGTCACGTTCACAGAAAGTTTTCAAACCAATTTACTGGAAGTTTAGCATAAGAATTCTTATCGTAAGCACTACAATAATATAGTAATAATAAATTATGAGTATAAAGAGATTTTAAAAAAATACATTGAAATCGTATGTGTAACAGAAATGCCACGGTTTGTTAAGTGCCAAAAAAATCATGACTATCACGGATTAACTTCTGTTTACGAAGAGATCTAATAAATTAAATAGCGGTAGAAACAGAGTTTAGACAAACATGTAAATTATCTGGCAGTAAATCTATGAACGGCGATGCCATCAGGCGACTACAACGTTTCCATGCGTTGAGACCTGAGAGATGTAACCAGAGAAGTGTTCTGGAGAAGAAACCTATGAGTGGGAACACAGGATGACCCTATCACTGTACAGTGAACGTCACTTTGATAGTCTAGGAATTACAACTATTTCTATTTACTGAATGTTTTATTTATAGTGCTGTTTTCATTTATTGGTATTGATGACATTGTTTTTATTTTTATTTTTATCCTTTTCTACCTGATTTATTTCTGGTGTGTTAAGTATACTCTTGGAATACTAATGCAAGTGCTCTTTTTATAAATGAGGGTTTGAATTTTTTTACGCTTTAATGAGGGGCTTCGTCGGGGACCTTATGATACCGAAAGAGGTACCGAGTGTAAATGCTAACAGATAGACAAAAAAAATCATATATGTAAATAAATTCTATTTTTTGTTTTGTTTTTTGTATAAAAAAAAAACATTTCACATTTACTTCAGATACTTGAAAGAAACTTAATGTGAAATTACCAGACAACATTTTTTTACAGGACAAATTAAGAATCATCCAAATCAACCATTTCTTTTAAAATAATAGCAATAATACTAAATAACTTTTTACATAATTTTAAATATATAAGGATTGAATTTAGAGACTTATCCTTTTTTGAAGTCACTTAAAAAAATAATTTAAATACTATTACTGAAATTTAAAAAAAAAATCGAATTTTCATGGTTAAGTTGTTGAAATTTTCGTTCGTCTATGTTACATGTATCAATCAATGGATACATGACACTTTGAGATATGAAAAAGAATTCATAATAAAAATAAAATTATATCAATTTTTTTTTGGAAAACCACTTTTTGTGTAAGATTTTAAAATATGTGTCATAATAAAGACGGCAGTATGTAATTGCCATTTCCATGGCGAAGTGGTAAGGTCTCAGCCTTTCATCCGGAGCTCCCGGATTCGAATCCCGGTCAAGCATGGCATTTCTCATACGCTACAAAATTTAATTTCCATATTCTCACGAATAAGCTTCTCTGTATGAATCTGTGGTGAATTAATTCATCAAGCAATATATATATATATATATATTACCTTAAGTTATTACAAAATTTTTTATATAGGGTATAAAATTTCCCAGAATGCATGAAATAAAGTTGACTAGGATACACAGTGGAAAATTTTGATACGGAAAAAATAGGTTTATTAGGTTTAGTATTAAAAGATAGATCTAAGAATTATTTTAAAAATAATACTTTTAAAGTATTTGGATGGAAATCAGCGTTTTGTCTAGCCAATAAACACCAGGAATGAATAAGTACAATTTGTAATAAAATTACTTTATAACAGCATACAAAACACAGAATTGTAAAATAAAAAATAAACGTGGTTGAAGAATTAATAATTAAAAATATAAAAAGTAAGATTAAATAAAATAAATTTGTACAAATATTAAAATTAATTGGTCTATGACGAATAAAAGAGGTGAGAAATATGAGGCAAAAGAGATGAACTAGGTTATTAGGCCATCTATTTCAACAACTAGGTTTGGTTAATTTGCTGATAAAGGTACATATAGAAAGTAAAAACTGTAAAGAAAGACAAAGATTGGAATATATTAAGCGGATAATTGAAAATGTAAGATGGAATAAACAAGCCGAGGTTAAAAGATTAGCATAAAACAGAAAGGAATGAAATATAACATCAAACCAGTTAACTGACAGATAATTACTGAAAATTTAAATATAATAAATAAGATAACAACCAATGTTATTTTTGAAGTTAAATAAGAGATCACTCTTAAAAAATACCAAATTATAAAATATTAATTTAAACAGAAAATAGTACTTCTTAATAACGGGTTATTTTTTAATTAATAAAAAATAATTTATTTCTGTAAATATTCACAAAGACATAAATCATTCTGAGATACGTTTCTAGTAGTTTTTATTAAAAAAAATAAATAAAATAAACTGTTTGCTATAACACGAACAGAATATATTATGTTTAAAATTGATATAAGAGTAGCTTTAAGTATTTGAAGAAGGAAGTCATGTATATGTCATGAGGATGTTGCCAAATTAATAAAAGGTCAACGCCTCTACGACGAAGTTATTTTTATACTAAAAAAAAGAAAAGAAAAAAATTGTTCATGAAAAGATTTACTACTGTTAATAACAAATAAAAAAAATTTAAAACACAGTGCCAGAAATATAAGATGCTACGCCCCATTTCATTTATGAAAGTTATTTAAATAGTTATATTTTTGTTTTTAAATTTAATTAAAAAATTAAACTAATTTATATTTAAAAAAATAAAATTTTGTCTTAAAAAAGTTCAAAATATTCCATTACTCACGATATATTGCAAGTTTATAAATATGCATTGCAAAATGTTGCTTTATCTCAATTTTTGAGTTCAGTTTGGAAATTACAAAATAAAGAATGAATTTTTTTAAATAAAATAAGATGAATTTTGAACATTTTAAAATAAGGTTTATTTAAGCTTAAAAAATATGCAAACATAGACAACAAATAATTTTTTTTCATTATTTGTTCATAATCCCTTTTTTTATGAGAAACAGGAAATTTGAATTACAAGTAAGTAATGGTAATTGATTTTTTATGTAATTATTCGTTAAGAATATTATTTTTCTGTATTTAAACAGTTAAAATTTATAATATATATATTCCTTTATATATATTACGCGCGTATAAATATATATACGCGTGATTTTTAAATCATTTATGCGTTCTGAGTAGCTTATAATATTAAATGCTCTGCCAGTTTGTCCAATGTAACAAAGTACGCGGAATAAAAATATTATTTTTATATTGTAGGACATGAGCATAATTTTAAAAATAAATTTCTTAATAAAATTTACATACGTATTATGAGACTGTCATATTAATTGTTTTGTGAAACAATGAATTTTTGTATGTTTTTCTTTCACTTAAAATTCAATTAAATGTTCTTTACAGTATCAGCTATCACTTTAAAATAAATTTAATTTACAAAGATTACGTGATACTATACTCGAATTTTGCATATTTATAAATAATAAAATATCAATAAATCTTTTAAGTAATGGGAATTATTACATTAGCTGTTGAAACTAATTTCATTATACCTTCTCACGGAAGGCGCTTTCGTGAGAAGAGTACTGCATAATCTTACTAAAATAATATTCTACATCATTTGAGAATTCCTTTTCTTTTTAAAAATTAAAAAGATTTTTTTCTTTGTAAAATCTTAGGTCCTAAGATTACATTCTACTTCTGAGAAATGCCAAAACATTAAAAATTTCTTCAATATCTATCTTTAATAAAGTCAGAGTAAAGCAATGAAATAACATTACATATATGTAAAACTTAAAATATCAAAACCTAATAAACAATAATTGAAATACTTAATCTTTATTACAATAATTATTTTTTAATTTAATTGCGGCAGTGGTGAAACTTTTAGCGAAATGAAATGAAGAGCTTTAAAAAGAATTGGAGACAAAAACCTGAGGTAAGTATTTATTATATATAAAACTAGGTCAATAGGTCATTTTTAAAGTCATCTAATGTCAGTAGATTTAGAAACTGAATATAGAATTTAAAATGAAATATTTTTTACAAGCGAAATAAAAATTAGAATAAAAAACTAAATAATTAAAGATTAAAGCTTCATACAATAAATATGTTGAAATAAGTGTGGAACAGAAAAAGATGAAGGATTGCATCAAACCAGTTAAATGTCTAATAACAAAAATATTTCGCTAAAAATTTATTCACCTTTCATATGATTTAATAAGATGATTTATTTATTATGACGCAAGAATCTACAACATGGAGAAAAAGCAATATTTCCAAAATAGTAGTTTAAAATGCTACTCATTTTCTCTCTCTCTCTCACACACACACACACACACACACACACACACACACACACACACACACACACACACACACACACACACACACACACACACACACACACAATCTCTTTCTCTCTCTCTTGTGCAAGCGCTCGTTTTAATATATAATCATATGCATTTATTCATTAATGAATGTATATGGATAGAATTAATACTATTCATTAACATGCTTTCATAATATTGCGTGTAGAATATGAAAGACGCAAGAACGAAGTTTATGCGTTTAATTATTTTCAAGCGAAAATAAATTTTAAAGTATAACTTGAGAGTAAAGCAAAGGAAATGAACATTTAACAAATTAGAAGCAATTAGTAAATCTGTATTTCCATTTAGTGTTGTGCAAATACAGAAATAATTATTTTACGAAAAAACTATTCAGCAGAATGAATCTCTCTAATTTACTTTAAAATACACATGTATTTGTAAATACACACATAACTGACATGAACATTCACACACAAACACAACAATCTCTCTCCCTATCTCTGTAAATTAATATTCATTTATTAATAAATTTAAATGTAAATTTTAATTAACTGAAAATTTAATTATGTTAACAGAAATTAATTTTGAATCTTTCTTATGCATATGAATATATTTTCAATTAAAATACAGTATTTTTCCCAACAATGTTCCATATGCAATTTTAAATATAAAATAACACAGTAAAACGGTTTTATCAAATAATTACATTTTTCATTAACTGTATATTTTTAAAAATATTGTACTTATTTTATGTAAATATACTGGTTAAAATAATATTTGTATATTAATTTAAATTTAAAATTATTGTAAAAATAATAAAAATAAAAGTTTAAGTATTTAACAAATAAAGTAGCATCTGAAGCAAATAATCTAGCCCTACAAAAAGATTTATATTTGAGGATGTTTGCGTTATACTAACAAGTTACTGATGTTACTAAATGTACAAATGACTTAATTTGAATACAATATCCACAAATGAAAATTGATTCTATTAAACGATTATACGTGCTTTGGGGGGTAAGGTGTTATTCAACATTTTTAAATAAATAAAATTGGAATCTACTAACATTTGAATTATAAATTACTGTACTGTACTCAAGAGATATCATATAACAACTTAGTAAGTTTGTTATATGACGTCTCATACAGTTGAGTAATGTGGTAATGGTTCTATATTATAAAAATAAAATCACTCCTACTACTTGAACGTTTTTTTTGACTAAGTTCCGTAGCAAAATCCGTATATTATTATGATCAATAGATGAATATTTACCAATTAGATTTCTAATTAATGATATATCATAAAACTATGAAAATTCAGCTTAGCAGCAATTACACATAATCTTTCAAAAAAGCTGTGAATTTTTCATTTTTTAACTCCATATACGTTTAGATTTTTAAATGTTAAATAAGGCGCAGCTGAGAATCTTTCCCACTTGGGTAGAGATAAATGCTCCATTTAGAAAGCCACGAGGGCTTTTCAGCAATCTACGCCATCGCTCCCTCCACTGAAAGCGTCTGATGAGTCGCGGATCATGAACGATAGGGAAAAAGCCGACCTATTTGCTACACATCTTAGTAAGATATTTCTCCCACACGAAGGAGGGAGTCCTAATAGTAGGGAAATAATTGACTTCTTGGATAGCCCAATGTCTTAAGCCTTCCGATTCGGCCTATTTCAAATGGGGAGGTACTAAGGGTAGTCAAACAAGGGGAACGGTCAAATTAAGTTCCAGGTTTGCAATTGGTGACTTAAACAATGCTGATTATGCTCCCTTTCAAGGTAATCAAGTATATTACACACTTTTCTGTTGAAGTTTTTGATAAATTGTTTCTTCAAACACTGTGGTCTATGTTGGAGAAGGAAAAAGTTATTCCAGATCATCAATCTGGATGCAGAAGTGGACATTCTACCACTTAACATACACACAGGGCAGTCACTGTCTTCATAAAGTAATTAGAAGAGAAGAGGTTCTGTTCGGTGTCCTTCTTGGATGTTCAGCAGGCCTTTGAAAAGGTACGGGCGCCTGGTCTGCTCCATAAGCTGAAATACAGCATTCCTCAATCCTTATACCAGATTTTAAGGAACTACCTCGACGGGTGTTTTTTCCAGGTCAGATACAACGATAAGTTATCTGGATTCTTTGACGTTATATCAGGAGTTCCACAAGGCTCAATCTTAGAATCGGTCCTGTACTCAATCTTTAGAGCGGATCTTCTGACTCCGTACTATGTTATCGTCGTCTTTTTTCTGATGATACAGCAATCTTGCCTGGAGAAAGACCTACAATTAGCCTCAGCAAAGCTCCAATCGGTATTATATTTGATCGACGTATGGTTAATAAAATAGAGAAAAAAGGTGAATCAGAATAAGTCAAGTCATATTACATTTGCGATGAGAAGAGGTAACTGTTTCCGAATCCGCTAGACGGCATTTTCATCCCACACTCTGACAGTATACTGTACCTTGGGTTCAACCTTGATCGTCTTTTGTCGTGGAGGTACTACTTGAGAATAAAAAAGGAAACAGTTAAAATACGAGGTACAAGAAGTTTTATTGGTTGTTTGTCCAACTGGTTGTATTGTTGTATTGTCCAAGAAAATTTTAATATACAAGATGATTCTAAAATCAATTTGGATGTATGGCATAGAGCTATGGGGTACGACGAGCAAGAGTAACATTGAGATTTTGGTTTAAATTTTTCCGATGTATGAAGAAGTTGTGGTCGAAAAATTCTTGAAGATTCTCGCCGGATGGAATCGTTTGTCCCGTTCTGCGGTTCCTCCAACAGCGAACCGTTTCTATTCACTATATATTGTTTTATTTCAACCATTTTTTTCTAATATGGATAGATGCCAATATGGATTCATTGAAAGGATGCCTGGATCTGTAAGGTATCTTTGGTATGATCCGATAAACAGACTGAACTAACCAGAAAATATTTTCCTCGAAGGCTAAATTGTTCAGCCTCCGTAAAGCGAGCACCCTAATTCCTACTAAGGAAATAATTATTTTCTTTCTATTATTATTATCATCATCTTAAGATTATACCGAACTAACGTTATAGCAATTTTGAATTACTGCACGGTAATTTGGACCTAAAAGAAGGTGTGTACTGGCACTAAGATTGAGGCGGTTCAAAAGAAGTTTTTTTAACATCTGCGAGAAAGAGGCTTCGGCGAGCATACTATTAGTTGCCAGCAGCATTGTGTGTGTTGAACGGCTTACCCACATTAAAAAGCAGAAGGACGCTGCACAGCATCCTGTATATTTGTTTATAAGGCCCTTAATCCCAAGATAGATGTTGATATTTTGAATATTGGGCTTAGAGTGCCGAGATTAAGTATAAGAAATTGTCGTCTCATATGCTTAAGTCAGAGAACGCGTCTTATACCGTCGGCTAGAGGTTATGATATTATTCATTGATTAAGGAGAAACACTGATATTTTTTATGTGAGCGTTGTTAAGGTCAAAGATCAGCTATATGTAATGGAATCTGTTTAAAAACCATTATTATAATTGAGATTAATATTAAATTAATAAAATTTGTATCGCCTGTCGTTACTGTGCGATATACCAAAGCTTTGCTGTTGTATTATATAAAATAACAGCAAATAAATATATAAACAAATTATTTATATTATTTTTCAACAAAGTTAAAGGAGTGTCATTGTGCGATATAAATTCACAGGACCTATTCTTTTAATGAACAGATATATTTCCTGAAACAAAATCCTTCACGGTGCAAGTAAAAGAACGATACTGAGAGTGATATGTTTATCCATAACAGACAAAGAAAAAATAAATTATCGTTCGTATAAAATCTTTAAACCTTTTTAATAATGTGTTAAATAAATTAAGTTTTATCAGGTTTTTACCTTGTTTGAATAAATTGATTTAAGATCCTCACTTCGACAACTTATTTATCAAAACCGGTTTGGTAGAACTAATCATAAACATTTGAATGACTGGGGCTTAAAAATAAATACGTAAAATTAAAGAAATTATTAAATACTTAATTTTATTTAAAAAATTAGAAACGAAATCTTCCTTAATTTAAATGTTACGATGAATAAAATAAAGAAAGATAAACGTAAAAACAATTTGTAATTCAAATATTTTATTTATAAAGAGATACAATATTATTTTTTAATAAAAGAAAGTAACTTTTAAAAAAATTAATCCTTTACTTTGTATAAAAAAATAAATAAATAAAAAGTAATCTAAGATATTATTAGGGTGGTCTTACCTGAAAAGAAAATTTGACCTTTGACATTAAACAGTTTAAGATCCAATATATTTACATAATGCAACAATAAAAAGAACCAAAAGATTAGATCTGTTTTCAAATAAATTATAAAACAAGTCTTTAATATCTTTTTCCTTTTTTTATGTATACTAATAAGAAACTCATAAGATGAGAAAAAAATAACTGAAATCACTTTTAATACATCGTCTACTCATTTAATTACTTTTATAATCGTCTTCCATTAATCCATTAACATTTTAACAATAAAAGATATCAATTTTTTTTTTGGTACTATAAAATTTAGATAACAAAATTTACATAAAAGAATAGAACTCATAACATTTTCATTTAACATTATTTTTTTCAACAATGGAACATTGCAGAAAAGAAATGTAGTTAGTACAAACGTATCCAAAAACCTTAGTGCGGGAGCTTAAAGGAAGATATTGCCTTTTTTAAATCTAACGTTGAAAAAAATGGTAAGGTTAGCATTATGACCGATCAAATGTAATGAGATAATGAAAAATTTATGTTCATATCTATGTAAATAATTTAACTTAATTTTAATGGCAACGTTAATGTATACTAATAATCATTAGAATACAATTAAAAACACAATTTGATGACTGACTGACCGCAGATTCGACAAAGCGATATAATAAATTGAAAATGAGGTTGTACAACATCAAAATAATAGTAAAAATCAATTATGTAAGTAGCCGAGGTAGATATGGGCACTCCTTCATTCTTTATTCCTTAATAAGCCTGGCATTAGATTCCTGTTATTCTTTAGAATTGCTAGGTTATTTCTGGAAGTGACTTATGACTAATGTCACTTAATGCACAAACATACATACAACCGTAACGGTTGTGTATGCTACACGAAATTACAAATAGTTAATTAAAAATAAAAACTCCAGGGATGCCAACCGTTTGAGAGGAGATATGGCGATTCAGTTGAAGGTACATGAGAATGAACGCGGTTAACCTCCTAGATAACAGCGAGGACGTTAGGTGCTTAAAGCGACTGTTTATATTAGATCTGTAAGTTTTCCGAGATTTGAAGTGAATCAGTTACCCTAGGGTGTTATGCATCGTTAAAATTCTTCATTGCCTTTCGCCACTTGCTTTTGTTGGTTCTTTGATTTGTTTCACTATTTCTTTGCTTGATAAGTTATTCTTTGTGGGATTGATAAAATTATTTTTTTGTGTATCGTTTGCTTTTTATGTTCTTTGATCATAAAACTTAGATCAATATTCCTTGGATCCATCTTTGTATGTACTAATTTATGTTGAGTATATATTATTTATGTACACTGTATAAAAAATATATATATACACATCGTTCTTCAAGGTATTTCAATGGAAACTCCTTTCTGTTGTCATTTTTTTGTAGTCAAATTTACTGATGATAAAAAAAAATTAAAGTAGAAACTTCATTTTTGAACAACGATAAGGATCCAGTACCTAATAGTTTGTTTAAATCTTAAATTTAAAAAAACAGTTTGTGAAAATTTTTCATTCATAAAAATATTAACTACGTGGTATTTCCTCCCCTTAATTTTGATCATGTACGGGATATCTGTTTGACTGGTTTAATAATAATGTTGTCCATACTTTTCTTGTGGTAAGCTTTATCTAAAGTCGTGATGGGCAGGTTGATTAGGTTTAAATGATTTTATTGTTTTTAATCTAAATTTAAATTTTCTTTTGGGATCGCAGAAAACGACAACAGTTATTTGTTTATTTTTTCATATTCTAAAATACTGGTTAAAAAAATATTTTTAATCTTTTGTAAGTTTACTTGCCAATTAACTTTTTTCGAATTAGTCATCTCTGGAACGCGTAAACAAATTTTACTTGTACTTTTCAACTTTAATCTTCTGCCATCTCTCAGTCATCATTTTTCTTAATCTTTCTCTCTGTTCTTCAGTGATTCTTGAGCCACCTTTAAACTTATGCACTTTTTTTTTAAATTTCTATGTTTAAAATTTCTTCTTCTCTTATTCAGATGTATTGGAGAGCCTTTCCTAATTGTAAAGGCCAATTGTTTTTACTTTTGAGATTAACAAAGAAGTTGAAAATCTTTCATGTCAATCTTTCTTCGTTTATTTTCTTTAAATGATCGTAAAACATTATTCTCCGTTTTTTAATTCTGCCGATAATGTTCTCAAATTTTCTATAAATTTCCTCGTCTGGTCTTAAAATATTTTCATTATTTTCATATTTCGGACCTAATATTTTTCTTAAGATTTTTTGCTTTTTCAAAATATTTTATAATCTTCCATGATTATTTAACATTAAAATTTCTGCCGCGTAAAGACTTCAAGGCTTTACGGTTTTATAATTGTTTTGTATGATTTCGCGTTGTAAAAATCGATTTTTTAATGTAAAGATTTTTTATTAGTTGGAAAATCATTTCCGTTTTATTTTCTCAATTCTTTAAACACATTTTGCCTACTCAGTTTTTCTGGATTACTTCATTAACATATTTAAATTTTTCCACAACGTTAATTTTCTCGAATTTTATTTCTATTTATCTTGTGTGTTCCTTTAGATTTGTAATTTTTCCGTTTTTAAAAAATGAAATTTGCAATCCAGTTTTCGGCGATTTCCTTCAAAATTTTTATTTTTTTTGGCTGTGTTTAGGTCGTCAGCGAAGATCGCTGATCATCTGCAAAATTAAAAAAAAAAAAAAAAAAATCCATTGATACTTCTTTGCATTTAGTTTCGATTTGTTATTTGAAGTTTTAGGTTTCTGATTTCTTTTCGCTATTCTCAAATTACTTCTCCTAAAATACAGATAAATAAAAGTGGCGAGATCTTCGCCTGTTTCATACCGGTTTCAATTTTGAGAATTTTTGAATTAGCTTTATTTATTATTTTTTCTTACATTTTTTGGGTGCTGTCTAATGGTATAAATTATAATGGCCATCTAGATTAAAATTTTATGTGAAATTCCTCTTGTGAACAGTTTTCCAAAAATTAAATCAGTTTCTTTTCATTATCACTTCTTTTTCTATCACGGATTAGATAATGTTAGCTATTTATTTTTTTTTAATTCATCTATTTCTTGGTCTACCCGAATATTATTTCTTTGAGGATGAAACAATTTTCTTATAAAATTTTTTTTTTTTTTAGTAATAATTTCATATCATAACGAAATGGTTTTCGGCTTTGAAAGGACCAATGTTTCACTTTCGTACATCAGAAATTGGAAATGGTGTAACCTGGTTGATGAATTTTCTTTACAGATCATTGTTATAAATGTTCTACTACAGGAAAAGAAACAAACTGATACTTAGGAATATAAATTTTCCTCACAATCTATCCTTGAAACGTGAATGATGTTTCAAAAACTTAAATTCTGAAATAAAAGTCATTTTGTTTGTCTTTTCAAAGCACACTTCTGAAAATAATTATGCATCGAAATAAAATAAATTTTATAAATCGCCATTAATTTAGTTAATATCAATCATCATTAAATTATTCACGTTTCATTAAAAAAATATTTAAATATGATTAATTACTTAAATAAAATTCATTTAAGTTTCTCGCTAAAACCGATACAAATTTATTATTTCCAGTATGTTTTTTTAATCTTAGAAAAGAAAATATTATAAGCTAAAGGAGATTATTTTTAAATTATTGCAAATTAAATTAAAAAGAAGATTAAATAAAAATAAAACTAACTTAAATATATGATGCTATTTACTATAAAATATTAAAAAAGAATGTTGGTTTGTTTTATATGAAACTGACTTGAAAACTTATTACTTCGAAAGAGAAAACTTATTCCTCTTTTACACTTTTCCTTATAACTTCAAACGGAAAAGCTTATCTTTTAAACTTTATATATACTATCCTTATATTTTACCTTTACTTATGACTTTCATTTCACTACAACTTTTTACTACTTCTTTTATTACACACAATTAATTCTAAACAAAAGTTTCAAATTTATTTTTAAAAAATAAAATAAAAATACTAATATGATTGAAGAAAAAAAATTTTATGTGTCTACGTATACAGGATTGGAACACAAATGCATTGCGGTTTAATAAATAAGAACTTTTAAACTTTTTAAATAAATAAAAAATTTATAAAAATAAAATAAGTACATCCATAGTGAAAAAACGATGGCCTACTTTTTTAATTGTACCATTAAAAAGTTAAGTATACTACATGTTCTTATGAAATAGGTCAATGTTTTAATAAATATTATGAAATTTATTAAGAAATATTAAAACGAAATAAAAAGTAACATATACGAAAAACAAGTTGATTCGTGTGATTTTCTTACTTACAATCGTCATTTATTAAGCTTACCCCTGTAATCTTTACGTCTAAAGTATAATATCAACTCTTAGGGCACTCTCAAAACTCAGAACGAGTTTTTTTTTCAAGATAAAAAAAAGCTGTCAAATTATGGTTTGGCGCACATAAATATGAATCATTTAGATCAATATTCAGTAAAGTAGAAATTTTAACTTATCCTTGCGTATATATTAATGTATTAACTTATTTAAAAATAAATATTACTTATTCTTGAAAAATAAAAGTTTCCAACTTCTACCAAAACCAGACAAGAGAACTGTTGTATAATCTCTAAACTGTAAAATCTTAACTATAATGCTTCGTCTTAAGGAAAAATGATTTTCTTAAACTTTCATTAAAATTTTTAATAAATTATCAAACAATTTAAAAAAATATATATTCCCACCAATTTATTTAAAATACATAAAAATATTCTGTTTTACAGAAATAACAAGTTAAATAAAACTTAATTCTTTTCATCTTGCTCATTATATTTTGAGATGCTGTTCTGTTAAAGGCTTTACCACATTTTCATTGATTTATCCAAATAAATGCCGAAATAGTTCCTTTTTTTGTATACTAAGTGTAGCATACCAATCCATTCTTGACGAGATATATATTATTACGTATCGATAAAAATAAAAAATTTATTTAGTGGTTTTACGTATAAATAGTACACTATATGTATTTTATTATACAAAAAAAGAAAAATAGAGGTGAATAAATATTTTTTATGGCCGATACATATTAATATTGTACAATGTATAGAAAATGTATTAATTTTAAATAGTTTAAACATTAGTTAGTCAATGTTTAGTATATTTTTCGAAGCGTATTAATTAAAAAAAAAATAAAAATACTGTGACATTAGTTAATTATAATTTTTTAGGGATTTCTTTTAAATAAAAAGATGTTGATTCATAACGATCTGAAATTTAACTAATAAAATTTATAATAACGTACACTAACATATTATGTTAAATAAAAACATAGAAAAAAGTTGTAATTGATGGAGGGGGTGGAACTTTTGGCAACGTTTTAAAAGAGTTGTTGTTCAACTGAAAAATAGGTACATAATCTTATTAAAGAAATATCCGATGATATTAAAAGTTAGATACGTATAATGTTAAAATAGAAATTTCTGAGGAACAAAATAATAATAAACATTATAAAAGTTTATAATGTTCAACTAAAAACAATTAGCTAAAACTTAACTAAAATTAATTAAAAACTAATTTAATCAAACTAAAATTAACTAAAGAAAAGGAAGGAAGAATTTTAATATTTAATAGAGACATTAATAGGTACAGTAAAATAATAAAATTAATAAAAATAGATTAAATTAAACAAAACATTAAATTAATTTTAAAATGAAAATTTTAAAAAGATTTACTCACATATTTGTTACAATAATATTAGAATTCACTTTACATACCTGTAAAAAAAAAGAAAAATAATTAAAATTGCATACTTTGAAACATTACATATACGAAAAATTAGAAAGCATTATTTCAACCGATAAGCACATAAGTACCAGATAGAGATATTTGTATGACCATTATCTTAACAGAATCTTTGGAATAATTTTTAAATAAAGCAGCCTCCACACTTTAAGAATTTAGAGAAGCTTGAGGAAGAGGAGGAGATGATTTTTGAGGAGGACATCGCAAGAGGTCTGAGTAAAAAAGATATAGTAGAAAATATAGAAGAAGAATGGGATAATGTTAAAAAGGAAATTCTTAAATCAGCAGAAGCGAATTTAAGCGGAACAAAGAGAACTGGTAGAAAACCTTGGATTTCAGACGATATATTGCAGCTGATGGATAAACGTAGAAAATATAAGAATGCTAGTGATGAAGAAAGTAAAAGGAACTATCAACGATTGAAAAAATACTATAAACAGGAAGTGCAAACTAGCGAAAGAAGAGTGGATTAAAGAAAAGTGTTCAGAAGTGGAAATAGAAATGAACATTGGTAAAATAAACAGAATATTCAGGAAAGTTAAGGAAAATTTAGGCGTAAATAAATTAAAATCTTATAATGTGTTAAACAAAGATGGTAAACCGATTTATAATACGAAAGACAAAATCGATAGGTGGGTGGAATATACTGAAGAGTTATACGGAGGAAATGAATTAGAAAATGGTGTTATAGAGGAAGAAGAGGAAGTCGAAGAGGATGAAAGGGGAGCAATAATACTGAGATCTGAATTTAAGAAAGCATTAAAAGATTTAAATAGCAGAAAGGCTCCTGGAATAGACGAATAACTAGAATTACATAGAACTAGCAGTTAATGATGTTAAAGAACAATTTAGATCCGGAGTAACAGTACAAGGTGAAAAGATAAAGATGCTACGATTTGCTGATGACTAATTCTAGCTGAGAATAAAAAGGATTTAGAAGGAAAAATAAACGGCATGGATGAAGTCCTACGCAAGAACTACCGCATGAAAATAAACAAGAACAAAACGAAAGTAATGAAATGTAGTAGAAATAACGAAGATGGACCACTGAATGTAAAAATAGGAAGAGAAAAATTATGGAGGTAGAAGAATATTGTTATTTGGGAAGTAGAAATACTAAAGATGGATGAAGCAGGAGCGATATAAAATGCCGAATAGCATAGGCGAAACGAGCCTTCAGCCGGAAATATAATTTGTTTACTCCAAAAACGTCAATGTAATTTAAACTTCAGGAAGACATTTTTGAAAGTATATGTTTGGAGCGTAGCTTTATACGGAAGTGAAACTTGAACGATCGGAGTACCTGAGAAGAAAAGATTAGAAGGTTTTGAAATGTGGCGCTACAGGAGAATGTTAAAAACCATATGGGTGGATAAAGCAACATATGAAGAGGAGTTACGGCAAATACATGAAGAAAGAAGCATTTGGAAAAATATAGACTTATAGGCCACATATTAAGGCATCCTGGAATAGTCGCTTAATATTGGAGGGACAGGTAGAAGGAAAAAATTGTGCAGGCAGGCAACGTTTGGAATATGTAAAACAAATTGTTAGGGATGTAGGATGTATACCGAAATTAAACGACTAGCACTAGATAGGGAATCTTGGAGAGCTGCTCAAACCAGTCAAATGACTGAAAACGAAAAAAAAACAATATTTAAAAACATAATAATAATAATAAATATGCTATAAAATTATTTATTTATAACTAGCTGATTCTCAAATTATACAAAATATAATTTGTAAACTCTAAATCAAAATTTCCCAAACAATCATTAACACTTTTTTTTACGCTACCATCTAAAATTTAAAGAAATTTTCTGCTAAAGAAAGTTTAAACTATCTATAAAAATATATACGATAAAATAATACCTAAAAAATTTTGGCGGTAATTTTTGTATCAATTATTTATCATATTACAATTTCCTTTTAAATAAAGATAATAAACTTTATCGAGATTAGGGTTAAACCCCCACTTAAAATAAAGATCATCATCCCATTTCAATTATATTTTAGCCGTTTTTTTAAAAAAGCAATAACAAAAGAAAAATTAAGAGATATCGATTAATTTGTTACAGTTCTATATTAACACAAAAATGAAACAAAAATGCTGAATAGTGTACAAAAATACATTATTGTAATATGAAAACAACAAATAAATTTACAAAAATATATAATAAAATAAACCAGAATATATTTAATTTCTGTTGTTTAAAAGCAATTACACCATAAATAATTAGAAAAAATATGATAATTATTCAGCCAGATTAATAAAAATAAACTTAACTGAAACTTAATTTAATAAACGACATTACATTTATTTATAATTTATTTTGTACTTAACTTAATAAATAAACTCTGACAGTTACATGCGCTAAGAAATAAAAAATAAAAAACTTTAACGTAGGTAAGCTAATAGTCATTTATTACAGCCTCGTTTAACGATAACCCCTCATAAAAATAAAAAAAATAAAACTATGACAGAGTAAGATATGACGGATGTTTGTGAATGAATAGTTATCTATAATATTAATATTAAATATATACATTCCATTCTACTCTCTATAAATGAATCTATTGTGTTATTAATGGTGTTGTTACTATCATTATTATTATTACAAAACTTATCTTCTTTCTCTCATGTGACCTAAAATGGAATGAAAATATTATATCAAATATACATATCTTAGTTTTAATCAGTACGTGTACACCTACCTTTTATACTGCAAAATTTATATAAAGATATTTTACATCCTTGTTATAAAATAATTCGTTATTCATTATAATTATGTAAATAATTATAATTATTTAAATAAATATAATTATTTGTTAAATCATATTTGGTTAAGTTAGATGTAATAAAAATTAAATATCAAAAAATAGAAATAAACTAATACAGAACCCGTGGCGGAATGGTAGCGTCTCACTCTTTCGTTCAGGGGTACCGGTTTCGAATCCTGGTTAGGTATGGCATTTTTCATTAAGCTACAAAATTACATTTCCATATTTCCATGAGCAAGCTTTTTCACTTCAAACCTTCTGCCCTTGTGAATTAATGCATCAAGCAAAAAAAAATTCTGTTAAAATATAGGCAATACGTAAACTTTACTGTATTTCGAATTATATTTTTAATAACCTTTCTATGAATTTTAAAAACAATGAAATGATTTTTGTTAAAGGAGACAGCTGTATTCAACTGACGCTTTAGCTGTTACTCCTTTTTTTTCCATAGTTGAACACATGATTTTATTAAGAGAGAACATAGCTTCCTCATACGCACTGGCTGTAGTCATAACAACAAGCCACCATTACCATTTAATCAGACGCAACGTTCCCAAATCGTTGAACAAGAGCCACCGTTACTGTCTAGTCAGCTCCTTGATAACTGCTCTCAGCTTGCCGTTCTATGCGAGAGGTAAGTAAATACAATATTTTTTATTTTGGCTGATGAACTAAGAAACTTACGAAGAAGCATATACGTGGGAATATGAAAATGGAAATTAGTAGCGTAAGAAAAATGCCATTTCTGATAGGTATTCGAACCCAGGAACACCGGATGAAAGACTGAGACGCTACCAATCTGCCACAGAGATTACATCTTGGTTTACGGACGGGATTGCCACAGTTAGGCTTATTTTACAGCGCCTTGGATAAGAAACAGAGTTCTCTGATCTACTCCCAGAAAACCAGCCCCTCATAATACCAGATAACACCAAGGATTTACTGGCATAAAGCCGATTTACAACCAAAAAATTAAAAATAATGAAGAAGTAATCTAAATTTAGGAAAGGAAGTGACTCGAAGTATAACATGAATGGGAGATCTGTTCCTATGCCTTTTATCTGAACTACAGAAAGAGGGTTATAGGAAATCTAAAATTTATTGTGTTTGTTAATGTTTTTACTTTTAATATTATTATTATAATACCATTTACAACTAACACCAAGTATAAGGGGTGAGAGTATATCATGACTGTACGATACCCGCATACAGTGTACGAATCCTAACAAATTCGTGCAAAATAATTTATCATCTAGATCTGTTAATGTAGACTTCTTCCTAGTTCTCGAGGTAGAGATATATAACCGCCGAGATATTTAAGCCGCTCATTTAAAAATTCAAATTTTGCATCCGTAACTTGCATCCAAGGGTTTTCTATGCTATTATTGCTGATTACTCGTAAATTATTACTTTATATCAAGTCTGATTTTTACTTGCAAGATTATGGAGTCAATATGCTTAAATTTCTTCACTATTTTAAACTTTCCGATTTGGATTTTGTTATGTCTTCGTCTTTTTTTTTTATAGCTTACATAACTAATTGTTCTTTTAGTTCAACATTGTTCGAAATTTTTGAAAGTAGTTTTAATATTATTAAAATAACTCTTCCTTATTCTCAGTGAAAAATATAAAATTAATAGGTTATTTTGATAATTAATTATTTCTTTATTTATTTTTAAAGATAATAACATCTTATTAATATGACAGGAAATAAATTTATTTACGAAATATTGTAGATATAATTTATAAATCAAATTAAATTAGGAATAAAACGTTTAAAAAAAAGTAGAAAGTCTAGATGATATATTATTAATGTACAACAATTTCCTGTTTATTTTTTTAAGTTAAACACATACACACCCATAAAGAAGAATAAGAGAGAAAGCATGTGAATGAAACAAAAATAAAAAACCGCGCAGACTATTTATTTTGTACAATAAATTCTTAATTTCACAATCATAATAGTACAAATTTTTAATTTAAGACGAATGTAACCAAATAGTAATTATTATTAATATTTTTATTTTAAATTTATTTACAGATATGTAGAATTATATGTACACGCATGCATATGTTGATATTTAAACAAATCTTCATGTAATGTTGTTAAAAATCTTTTTATCACATTCAAGAATAAAAAAGGAACAAAATTCTAATAATTACTTAAAGTTTTCTTTTTTTGTAAAAATTGTCATTACATCAGTTCTTTCAAACTTCCGGAATATATATATGATAGCTAAATAAATAAAAACAATCTAAATAATTAATAGAATTTCTCCAAGATCACGAAATTAAGACATACAACTGTAGTGAGAAAGTTATATGTATTTAATCTTATATGGCACTGAACATTACGCCGAATCGACCTCAAAACATTGCTCAAAATAGAAAGAAGCTTACTAAGGAAGTTCCATGGTCTAAAAGTAACAAAGGAAGGATGCAGAGTAAAATCTAACAAGGAGATCTACCGAAATCAAGTAGGCTTAATAAACGATGAGGAAAATATGGCTAAACCTCTTGAGGTAATATGATCAGGATGAACCGGAAAGGAAGAGATAAAATAAACAAATCTTTGACAAGCTGTGCTTGCACGAAAAGCAAATTACATTACTTGAAACAAATGGAAAAGGACCTCCAAACGACAAGCTTGAAAGAAGAGGACTGCTGTTATTAATATAACTTCCGAAGAATAATTTACAATTAAAAGTTCTTGTGGCAGAAAAAAAGAACAGGAAGATAATGGACAGATTAGAAAAAACGAAGCAATGCCGAAAAAATTAGAAATGTATGAAAAAAGACAATAGAAGCTAAAAATAAATTATATTTGCGTGGTTCCAAGTTCATCTTTTCGCATAAAAAAAAGTAAAAGAAAACTTATGAACCACTACCTCCGTATTTACGAAAAAAAATACAATTTAACTGTGCACAGTCCAGGTTAAAAGTTAAAGATTACATTAAAATATAATAAATAATCTTTTCTTTGTTTATTATAATAATGTCGTAACGTTAATTACGTAAGAAAACAGCAATAAAATTAAAAGATGCTCAAACTGAGTGGTTTGACCCAGGAACAGGAATAAGACAACAATGCTTCCTACTGGTAACCTTAGTTAATATTTATTTTAAAGATACGGTAAAAAATGTTCTAGAAGATGATGAATGTATCAGTAAAAGAGAAAATAGAATAAATTGGATATGATTCGCAGATTTCATGTGTTTTCTTTTCAGGATATGAAGCACATTTTAAAATTAAAAAACCCTAATTTAAAATTTGGAATGAAAATGACGGTTAGGAAAACTAATGTAACGATGTTGGGAATCAATAATCCAATGATTGTCTCCAAAAAGAATGAAGAAATAAAGCAGTACAGATTTGTTGTTAACAGAAGATTGAAAAAATGAAAACGAATAAAACAGTATTAGCAACGAATAAGGAAGCATTTATAAAAAAGAAATAGTTTTAATATAGTAAAATGGAGAGAGATAGAGAGAGCTTAAAAAGCGTTTGGTAGAGAGTTATGTTTGGAATGTATTTTTAAGCTTATATGAATGTAAACCTGGATATTAAGAGAGAAAGAAAGACGCTGGTGGGGTATGAAATATCGGGCGTGGAGAAAATTTTATGGATAAAGAGAAGAAAAAGAAGAAGAAAAATAGTGAGCAGAGTGAACGAGCATGGGGTTAACCAGAACAATTCAGAATAAAAAAAAAGTAAAAAACTGGCGAAGTACTGGACGACTTTCCGGATTATTAATAATAACAATTAAAAAAGTTATAGCCAAAATACAAAAAAAAAAAGATTATGTACTTTGTAGAAGTTTCCCCACATCTAAAAAGTATATAATCTGTTTTTTTTTTTGTTTTTGATGACAAATGACTTGAAAAAAAATTGCTTTTCATTTTGGGTCCAAAATATAATATAGGTGCTTTAATAACCCTTTAGTTAATGAAGAAAAATACAATTAAAAATTAAAGAGAACGAAAAAAAAAACAGTTTAAAGGGGAATAAATTTAAAAAAGATTTTTCTTAAAATATTCATATTCCCTACAATAAAAGCTCAAATAAGAAAACTAAATTTTCAAAAAGCTTTCTAAATTTTAGTCCAAGGTCTATCATTGTAAAAAATTGTAGACATTTTTTGATAGCGCTATAAATGAAATATAAACTTTACAAAATTCTTGAAAATTAATTAAACAGAAGGGAGATAGAGCGAATGAAACAAACATATATACGTAAATTTTAAGAGGTGGGGTAAATTTTTTCAACTTTATATATGGATTATAAGTAACAAACTTGCTTTAAAAAAATTTTCTCTAAAATGCCTCTGAAGAAAATCGAAATTGATTTTCATTGCGAATGCCCCAAACCTTTAGACAAATTTTGAAAAAAAAAATTAATATTGATGACCAGTGTAACACAAGTTGAAATACTTAAAACAACTGGGTTTGTTCAATTCTGAGGAAGGCCAATAGCAGTGCGACAAATATGCACATACGTCCAATTGTTTTTTTGGTCTAGATGAACTAGTTAGATTCTAAACCGTAAAAATTCGGGAAAAACTCGATAGCCCATTTAGAAATGATCACCATACTTTCCCTTCTAATATAGCTATTTAATTAAATTTGTCGTGAAAGTAAAAGTTATAGAGGATATAAAAAGAAAAGGAAGTTAACAGAGTACTAAAAGTTTAGGTGGGAAGACATGAAGGCAGGACTGCCTCTCAAACCCACCTGGTTGGTCTAGTGGTGAACGCGTCTTCACAAATCAGCTGATTTGAAGTCGTGAGTTCCAGCGTTCAAGTCCTAGTAAAGTCAGTTATTTTTACACGGACTTGAATACTAGATCGTGGATACCGGTGTTCTTTGGTGGTTGGGTTTCAAAAAACCATACACCTCAGGAACGGTCGAACTGAGACTGTACAAGACTACACTTCATTTACACTTATACATAACATCCTCATTCATCCACTGAAGTACTATCTGAAAGGTAATTACCAGAGGTTAAACAGGAAAAAGAAAGGACTGCCTCTCAGGGAAATATTATATACATATAAATTAATGATAATGTTTATTCTGTTTTAAGATAATATTTTTAATATCAAATTGGACTGTTCACAGTAAGTTTGTGTTTTTTATAGATTTCGATATTTGTTTCCAATTTAAAAAAAATAAACGTAACTTTTATTAATAGAAGTTATAAATTTATTTTTATAATCGGTTATTTAGTGCGTAAATATATCTTTTTTACAACAATAACAATAGTAATAAATAACGAGCAATTATCAAATAAAGTAAATAAAGAAAATGAAACTTCTGTAACGTGTAGAAATTAAAAACATTATTTTCTATTTTCTTTTTTTATTTAATAATTTAAAATGAATTCTACTAGAAAATTATAAACAAATTATATGCAAAGCAATAAACATAAAAATAAATTTGCCTTCAAAATAAACGAATGAGTATATTTAAACTAATGAACAAGTTGAATATTTAATACACCTACACAAACATAACCGTGCACAAAAAGGTTTAGAAAATGTGATTATAAAAAAAAAAGAAGAAGTAATAGACAAGAAATATGGGATGAGAATCTATGTAAATATATAATAAAGAGTTAAGGGACAGAAAATGAAAGAAAATTAAAATTTTTTATACGTGGTCTAAACCATTATAAGTTTCATTAACAATAAAAAATGGATAACGAATTAAAATATAAGGTATCGTTATAAAATTCTTAAAAAAAAAAAAAAATATATATATATATATATATATACACAGAGAGAGAGAGAATTAGTTTGGCATTATTTTACACAATTATTCACGGTAAAAATATAGAATCATAAAAAAAAGAACAAAAAATAAAATGACTGTTATTTTGTTTCGTATTTTCAACAAAGCGTAAAATATTATTACCTGCAATCTTTTATATTTTTTTTATTTACACTGCTCAGTATTAACTAAAAATAAAAAAAACACACAATAAAAAAAAAAATTCACGATGTAAAACAAGATATGTACTGTATTTATTTTGTGGGCAAAAAAAAAAACTTGGGTTATTAACTCTTAAAAAATCACTACTTAACAATAACATGAAGACAAAATTTTAAAAACATCAGAAATCTTTATAAAAAAAAAAAAATAATAGTAATAAAACAAAACAGCTACGTAAATAAAATATAAATAATAGAATATACAGAAAAACGTTTAAAAATTAAAAAAAAAAAAAAATTATTTTGTAATTTCCATTTTTAAAAAGCTGCATCAACTAAGTCGAGCTATGTGACATTCGCAATGTTGACAGGAGACTGCCCGCAGGTTCACCTTAATGAAATTTTAATACCGCATAAAGGTACCCGAGTCTTCACCTGGATTGTCGTTTAACGCAGAAGGTTCATGTGAGGAAGAAGAGAAAGCAACTTAACATGAAGTTCAAAAAAATGTGCTGGTTGCTGGACAGGAAGAGTCTGAGTTATCTTTGTCTAATAACCTACTTTTACATACAGCAATTTTGAACCAATATGAACATTTGGCGTCCAACTACGGAACACGGTAAGCATTACAAAAGTTGAAATCATACAGCGATTTCAGAACAAACTAGCGATGTGTATAGCTGAGGCGCCGTGGTTGGCTAAAAATAGTGAAATCCACGAATATTTGGAACTCCGGTACGTCAAGGAAGAAATACAAAGTTTCAATTTGAAATATGAACTTCGGCTAAATCACCACGTTAACCGTTTGGCCGTAAACCTTCTGGACAAGGGTGAGGATCTTAGAAAACTTATGCGGCTACACGTTCTCGATCTTAATAACTCTATATTGTAATTATTACACCTATTGAGTGTTGTGCATTAATTAATCAATGATTCGTTTCCCTTCCTCCTTGTTTCTGTTTTCACATTAATTTTTAACTTTTTTCTTTGTAGTTTATTTATTTTGCGATTATTGTTATTTGTTTTCTATTATACTTCGGAAAGTACAGTTTTTCAAAATTACCTTGTCCACATTCTACCCTCAGAAATTCTATATAGCACTATTATGTAATTTTTTAGGAATCTCTACGTCTATTCTTTTTAATGTTATATAATTTACTTAAGAATCCAAAAATCCTATATCCGATTTTATGGGAGCGAATATAGGTTACAAAATACCTTAAATGTAATGTAGATACTGCCAATATTAACAAGTACTATATGTAACAGGCTTAATGAGGAAAGTAACGAGTGATATGATTTCCCTTTTTTTTATACTTAACTAACAGTAATGAAAAAATGCAAGTCCGAGTTGGGATTCAAAATTATAATTTGGATATTGTAGGAGTTAATTATCAAAATACAGTAAACGATTTATTCTTACGATTGCATCAATCAAATTTCTGGAAGTGTATATTAGAGACAAACGAGGATAGATGAAATATTTGTTATATTATTTATAATGAAAAAATATGTTACGTAAAAACTAAAAAGAATTATTTTAATACACTTATTATGTAAATATAAAAGCAAAGCAATAAACAGAAATTTAGTATATGAGTAATAATAATAAAATAATTAGTAATAATAAAAATAATGCTGTTAGTGATAATAATAACAATAAAAAAATTAATATTTTTTTTTTATATATTGTCATAAATTCCAACTTTAATGTATATTTTTATTTCTATTTTCTTTCTTTCGTTAATTTTCCTTCTTTTCTGGCATGTTTAATGAAGCGATATTAATCTGTATAGGAAATAAAATGTTGTTACAATAAAATACAATCATCGCACAGAAATACCCTATAAGCTAGTGAACTTTATAATATATGAAAAATAACTACAAACTGTAATAATAAAAATAATACTTAAAGATAATAAATTTATAGTCTATATTCCATTATGATATACAATATCTAACTTATTATTTTATTACGAATATAAAATGTTTAGATATATAGAACTTCTTTTTCCCTTCTTTTACTCACCCTTACTCTATCAGCAATCAATATATATACATATATATATATATATATATATATACATGTATGCGCGCTCACACACGCGCGCTTGTGTTGAAATTATAATCTAATCCACTACCAAATAAGAACATTAATTTTGCATAAAATAACCATTAGGAAAGTTAAAGAAAAAATGACACACACATATATATATATATATACGCGCGCGCGCGCATACACGAGTATACAGCCTACATAATACGTGTACTGCGCCATCTAGACGATTGTCGGAAGAGGAAAGGCAGTAGCAGCCAACTCGTGTTACGAATCATACTAAAAACATTGAATACACTGGAGTTCCTATCATTAAAATTGTAGCTTAACACAAGCGTGATTAATGACTTAATTTAACGTAGTCTATAGTAAAGCTGAAGTCCTGAAGACATAACAATGTATAATTAATATTATATTTATTTACTTTACTTTTTTTTATTTTAATATTAAATTTGTCCAATAAGCACTAATGGTTTTGGCGTCGCATACCTATCAAATTTATTTTTGCTCATATCTAATTAGTTTTTGTTGCATACACTCACATTTTGGCCGCTTTCGTTTATAAGAATCAAAATTAGATTCAATAAATATGATATAATAAGTACTATCTTCATATTCCATTATGAGGTGTCCCATGGAAATGAATTCCGTGACAAATAATAGTCGATTAAAATCATCCACCTAATAGGTAAAGTAAAAATAATTCTTCTTAATTATCATAGAAGCTACTAAGAAAATAGGTAAAAAATTCAGGGTAAAATTCCAAAAAAATGCTTCTAAAGATTTACTTACATTCAATTTCTTTTTAAATCCTGATTCCTTGAGATTTTTCTTCTAAAATAATTCTTCAGCAAATAAACAATTTTCGGCTCAACCCAGTATTTTTTGAAATCTAACGGCATTTAGATATCTACCGACTACCATTCTAATATTGGATTCTAATTAATAATACTTTTTGACCTAGTAATTTAACTGTCCAGCACGTTTACAGATACAAAGCTGCTCTGAGGAATTGTGGTCTTCCGGAATATCATACTTCCGTAATCAATCATGAAAGTAAATAATAATAAAAAAAGATTAATAAGGAATGAGTTAATCATCTAATCACAATTATAGAAACGCTTCCTTGAACACTGAAAAATATATTTTTTTAAATACTTCCTGAAAGTATAAATCATAAGAAAAGAAGTAGACAGAGTTTTGCTTTCAAAATTTCAAAAGACATTTTTTTTATTGAAATAATTTAAAATTTATTATTTATCATTTTTGGGCTGTGGAAGATATTTTCAAATAACGCTATTTCCGTGATTAAATTAAAGAAACCTTTTCTCAAAATAAAATGGAGGTTAACTTATTACAATTCATAAGTTTTGATTTAATCCGTATAATCTTTAATAATTTTCCTAACAGTTACAATAAAACGTATTCTGTAACAAAAGTTTGTTAATTATACTAAAAAACCATCATCTATTTTGGGACTATTTTGTATATAGGTAACATATTATATGCATATATATATATATGCATTGTTATTGTTATTTTTTTTTTGTGTGTGTGTGTGTGTGTGTGTGTTGGGGGAGGGATGGATCGGATCACAAACAAAAATATAAAAATTTGACATCTGTAGTCGTTATTAGCACATTCCTCAGAGTGATGCCGGAATTGGAAATGCGGGAATTCGATATAAAACAAAAAAATTCTGTTTTATAAAATTTTCTCCCAAAAAATTGTCTAATTTATAAAATAACGGTTTGATTCGAAATCTTTAAAATAGTTATTTGCCAAACAAGTTATTTTGTTAAAACTTTGTATGCAATTTATATATAATATATCTTGGCCTTTTTTAATATAAATAATTAATTAATAAATTAATAATCTGTATCAAGTTGTAATACCTATATCGAAATTTATGTAGAAAAAGATCAGAAGTAAGAACATTCCTATGTAAAAAAACATGTGACAGTTAGCGTAATGTATTTGTGATTTTGGCAATAGAACGCGCAATGCACTTTTTATTTGAAGCAATATTTTAAGTAAGACATAAAAGAAATAATTAATTTAAAACTAAATGTTTAGTTAAAAATGTCCAAACTTTTTCAGTTTTGATGTCTTTCGTTCAAATTTGATACATTTGCTGGGAAGGTTTACCAATGCTGAACGCTCTTACAGACTTTTTTTAATGAATTATTGGCAAGTAAATGGAACTAAATCTTTTTACTTAAAATAGATACATAGAGAGAGCGAAATAGTTAGGCTATCTGTAAATATTTAAAATAAGATAGAGCTGTGATTTGTACATTTCGTTGAAATCTGTCAGCAATAAAAGAAAAATAGATATGATACAGTTTGAACCGACATTCTAATCACACAAATCAAGGTAATTTTTATAATATAATGGAATGATAACATTAAGAAAGTTAGTTCTATTTTTATAAGTAGATCAACGTATACACAAGAAATTAAAATAAGTTTCTTGAAGAATTAAACTAAAAAAAAGAAACAAAAAACATCCATTATTAGGTCTAATAAGTTAAAATTTAAAAAGGAAAAAATTATTTACCCGTGACCACAGTTAATCTTTAAACTTATCTATTATTACCCTCATTACTTTATTTTACTTTTTAATAAAATTATCGTTTTCCTGTTCCTTTTTTTTTGAAATAATAATAACACTAATAATAAATTCATTGATTAAATCTAATATACCTAAAGGTAGTTATTATACGAAATTACTGTTAAAAATATCTTTTCTATCATGTTGTAGTAATGTAATAACGATGTAATCTTAGAAAGACAGGTGAAATTAGCTGTATAAAAGATTCCCACATAAAGAAATAAAATGGTGATGCGTTGAACATTAATTGGCACGTTATACACCTAACGACTTTTTATCAGCTAGTTTAACGTTTATTGTAATAAGGTAAAATCACTGAATATTTTGCTTTCATTGTCTTGGTTTTAACCGAACGATTTTTTAATGATTTTTTCTTTTTTATCGTTTTTATAATGCAATTTTTTTGTGTACACTTGTATGAAATTTCGTGTAAAATATTAAGGTTATTTATTTATATTAACTTTTTTTTTTAAATTATATTTTATTTTAATATTACCTTCCTGACATCATAGCTCTAGAGCTATGGTGCAAGAAGGAAAGTATGGTAATCATTCAAAAAATGGGGTATGGGTATTTTTTGCATTTCTCTACGTTTCATGCTCCAGGGATCACAAAAAAACAAAACAAATTGCGGGTAATGTTCGTATTGACGTGTATAAACTTAATAACATTTGACCGGATAAACTGATTTTGATGAAATTTGGCAACAAAAGTTGTGTATATGGGGCAATTTTTAGGTAAATTTTTCTCCACGGGGTGGAGTAGATAATTTCTTTGGGATAAATTTTTTTCAAAATTTTGCCGGTATAACCTCCCTTTATATTAAATACAGTACATGCGTATATGTTTACCATATAATTTTTAAAAAAATTCCCTTCCCCCAAATTCCCCCTTTCCCAAAAATCGAAAAAAGCTATCTTGTTATTTATTGCATATATTTTAACAGATTTTTTGTCTTCCTAGGCATAACACTAGTGCAAATGATAAAAAAAAAAAATAAAATAAAATACTTCAGGAGCAATAATGGTAGTGAGAAGAGATCAAAGTTTAAAAATATAATTTTTTTGAATTTTTAAAAATCTTTTTCATGTATAATTATTTTTACTCTATATAAGAATAAATAATTAATGGGAGGAAACTATAACAACTTTGTTTTCAGCTTTTTTTATATCTATTAAACATTAATCTATCGATTACTACAAAGTTAGATTAAATGTTATGTATAATCTCCGAAAAATTGCGTGATTATTTAATTTTTTAACTACTTATACAAAAATTGGTGAAAACAGGTAATAAAATTGTAACCACTAATTGGTTATAATTATATCTTATTGGTGTGAAATAAAAAGTAGATACAAAGCAAGAGATAGAAGGAGTAGTAAGAAATTATTAGTCCAAATTTTTGAAAGTAGTATCAGGAGTACTACAAGGTTCAATACTAGAACCATATTTAATTTTTTTATGTACAGTTTTAATAAAGTAAAAGAAACCTTAAACAACTTTTCAACTGTTAAATATACAAAAAATTAATATAGTAAATGTTCATACCTAAAAAAGATTTTCAAGTATTCAGGAGATCCCTTCGGAATACAACTGAAAAGGTTTAAATGGAAAGGATAGGGTTTGTAAAAATAACTTTAAAGAGAATTGGAAAAATGACGTAAAAAAATGTCGTGCTACGACAACCGAAATGACAGTCAATTAATGTTTCTCGTAAATAGTCTCAAAAATGCTACATCTCTTAAATAACTGCTCAACAATAAAACAGCAGAAATAATAATAATAAATAAATAATTAAAAAATAAAATTTAATAAATGCTTCTAATTTAGAACTACCTGTTTTTCGGTATGAGGCTACTAATCAGGGTATAAATATTGATCCTCTTTTAAAAGGTAATTTTTTTCATTTTCGTTTTCAAAAAAGAAAAAATGTAAATGCTATAATTTTGGATGGTATACGGTATAGACATTTTTATACCAGTAACACTTTAATGAAGATTAATAATTTTTAAAGAAAGTTTAAATGACTTACGCATCTCTTCAATCCGTCACTAAATTTAGAAAAAAAGACAGGATTAATTTTCTTAAAACAGAAATTACCGTACCGAAATTTCATAATTTGTTGGATAAATCAATCCTAAGATTTAAAGTAAAATAAATTCTTACCATATACATCTACACAGGTAAGTAGGTACATTATCTTAACAAAAAACGATTTTTATGAAATTCTTGGTTATTAAGGGACGAGGACTTTATTCTAATTAAATTCGCCAGGAAAGTAATGTTAATTATATTTTTGTAAATAATTTATTTTTTTACATCCTTGTACGAAATAAAGGAAGTATTGTAATCGCGAAAAACTTCGGTTTTCAAATTTCAACAGAAATATCAAATTTACCATCCCTGAATCTATTTTAACCAGTTTCGGCGTGACGTCTGTACGTACGTATTTCGTATAACTCAAAAACGATTAGCCGTAGAATGTAGAAATTTTGGATTTAGGGACTGCTGCAACATCTAGTTGTGCACCTCCTCTTTTGATTGCAATCGACTTGACCAAAAATGTCCAAAAAAGACCAAAATCAAAAAAATTGGATTCTGGATTTTTTCTTGATTGCAGTAATAAGCCCTGAATGAGGACTTTTCAACGGTATATCACAAATGGTATTTATTTTCATTTGTTTCACAGTTATAGCCAAATAAATTGTTAATGAAATATTTGGATCTTGCAAGGGGAAGGCACATCGGTTCGAATCTGACTTCATTTCCTTTTTTTAATTTAAATATTTTGATTTATTAATAATTATTAACCTCTATCGTAAAAAAAAATGTTTAGAATAAATAATAATTCAAAAACAATAAAAAAAAAATTAAAAAAAGCAGAAGTGAAATAAAATCTTATTTACTTCAAAAATTTGTATATGCAATTTAATAGACGTACAAGGAAGTCATGTGGTGTCCACATCAGATTTAGTGAAACATCTGATTATTTAATATTAATTGAAAATTAAAATTTTGTATCGTATTATTTTTGGATTTTCTTAGCGAAATCTTCTAAAAATTTTATATTTATTTTTAAAACCATCATTTTGTTTTTATAAACGATCTCGACAGAGTGATGGGATTTTTGATTCGAAGATCCCCAGTTCGAATCCCGGTCAGGCATAGCATTTTTTTTTAAACTACAAATTTTCATTTTCATATTCTCACTTATAAGCTTCTCTGGTGAATTAATTCATCAGAGAAAAAATAACTTTTTTATATTTTAGAAATAAATATTTAAATATACTAATAAAAAGGTCAAAGTTAAAACTCAAAACCAATTAAGTTTATTTACACAAAAGAAAGCTATTATTACATTAAATTTTAATAGAAAAAAAAATGATTAATATAGAAGATATATTTCCGTTGTCACATAAATAAAACTGTAAAAAGCAGTAGAATAATTAATTAAATCGCATAATTAAATCAAAGAAATTTACATATTTGGTATTTTGATTGTTGAAACAATAGCGTTGTAAATACTTATAACTGTCTAGTTGCCAGAGAAGGAATGACAGTTTAATACTTTATATTTGTTTATTCTGTATTGTACTATGTAAAGAAGTAAGGTCCATTAGCATGGCCATTGTCTGTCGAAAATATCCAAAGCTCCAGACTCTGCATGAATCATTTATGGAAACTGAAGTACAGTCTCTTTCAAATATTAATAATATAAATATACAAAACAACGAATAAACCTTCCAACGCTGACTGTATTATTCTCTCTTCCCCTTTTTAACGTAAGTTTAATCTTAATCTATTTTAAAATTCAAAAAATAATAATAATAAAGAAATAATCTTTTCATATATATTCTTTTTTTAACCTATACAAAGCAAGCAAAATTCATTCATTCAGTTTAATCATAAAAATTTGTAAGGCGATTATTAATATTTAAAATTTAAAAAAAATTTGGCAACGGTACAACTAAACTTCCCCAGCATCGACATAAGCTTAAAAGTTGATCGTTCTCATAAAGGTGGAGTTGAAAAATATTTATTTAATTAACTTAAAAAAAAGGACTAATGATTTTGTAAACAAGTTAATGTGATAAAAATAAGCCAAAACCATTCAAAACCGCATAAAAAAAAATATATTTTAAAGATTTTTAATTAAATACTATTGGAATTATATAAAATGAAATTTTATTTGTTGGAACATTTAAACTAACAGTAATTTAACCTCCAACTGTATGATAAAAAAACAAACGTGTCAAATCGAATGGTATAAAGCAATGGGTATAATGTATATAATTTATTTTCCTCAAAAAAAAATACTTCTTTTTTATTTTACACGACCTGCCGCTCTTTATCTTTGGCCCATAAAAATCATATAAGCTATAAGTGGAACTAGTCACTTACAACATATTGATTTCACTGAGTATAGTAATGTTAAATATGAGTAATTGTGGTTGAAATCATCTGCTATGTTTCTTGTATTTCTCTGTCGTAAACATACTGAAGATATTATATAGCTTATACAACTGAATATCTTTTCGAATTATGCGTTTCGAATGGTTCCGCATGTATAATTAATATGCATAAATAACGGAATGGGAAACCACATTATTCTTCATTTTCCTTCCCTACTAAGTCTGACATTGGATTTTAATTTTCTTGGATACGTAATTTAATTTCCGGAACTAATATGTTTCACGTCAGATCCTCAAAAGATGTAACTGTTACCGCAACATTTAAAATAAATATACAAGTTAAAAAAAAAAAATAAAAATATCTTTTGAATTATATTAAATTACAGAACTTTAAGCTAATTCATGTATTTATTTTATCAACATATAATTTTCTCGTCTTTTACTATTTCATGCAAACTGGCTTTTGTGATTCTATATGATCGACGATTACCTTATTTATTCGAGTGCCCCACGCACTTTTTTTCTTGGAAGTGGAGAGAAAACAAGTGGCTTACTTGAAACATAGTCTTTAGCCAGGATAATTTATGTAAAGTAAACGTTTTCTCAGAAGTACCTAAATGCAATCACATAAATATAATTACATTAGGCTTTAGTTTATCAATACCGGATGCCGCTTATACAGAATACATCCTTAATTATTAACATCCTGTTCATATTATCGATAAGAACGAAGTTACGGTATTTTTATGAAACTGATTCATTCTGTATAGGCTGCATCCGGTTCTAATGACACTACAGTTACAGTATCAGTTACCCATCGTCGTCTTGCCTATTCGCCATAGTCAATGTACTGTTTGTATATGTGGACGGTTATGTGCATTTTATCTTGTAAAGTTTAATACGATGATTTATTTAAATTACGGCATTAAAATGAGTCAAAAGTACAGCGTCTACGATCTTTTACAGTAAATGAAAAACTGGGCGTTATAGAAGAGGCTGAAAAAATTGGAAATCGGGCGGCAGGAAGAAAATTCGACGTAGATGAAAGCTGCACATTCGAGACTGGCGTAAGAAGAAACAACTTCTGGTGAAAGGCACTGGTAATAAAAGGGCTTTTCGTGGCTTAAAACCAAAATACAGTCATAGAAAAAAAATTGTATGACTTTGTCATGGAAAAAAGGAAATGCGATTATGCTGTCACGAGAGAAATGTGTCAATCATATGCTCGTGAAATCGCTAAATCATTGAAAAAATTGATTTTAAAGCAAGCCGTGGATGGATAACATGATTTTTTGCACGAAATGATTTGTCAATAAGACGAAAGACGACCATTTCTCAACGACTTCCAGACGCTTATGAACAAAAAATATTACATTTTCACAAATACATAATAAATATTAGAAAAGATAAAGGCTATTTGCCTTCTCAAACAGGAAACGCTGATCAAACCCCCGTATATTTTGAAATGCCATTTGACAAAACCGTAAACAAAGAAGGTGAAAAATTTTTACGATTCTCACTGGTGGTAATGAAAAACAAAGATGTGTTTAAAAAAATAATATTTCCATACGAATCCCCAAAAAAAAGAAATAACAAATCAAACGTTAAATATAACGTTTAACTTTTACATAATAATGTAAAAGCAGATGGTAGTATTATAAAAGAAATAAAGGAAAAAACCTTAAAAATACATAAAGAAATGAATCAAAGATAATTGAGAGGGAAGGTGTATGTATTAATCTATTGTAATCAAATTGTGGTTGAAATCACCTGCTATGTTTCTTGTATTTCTCTATAATTGTTAGTTTGTACAGCACGTGTTACCAACAAACAAAAAATGTTTCCAAACAATACAAAAACAACTGAAATAATAAAGAATAAAAATAATATATAATAATATTAAAAATAAAACTCATGAAATAAACATGAAAATAACGGACCAAATGAAATGTTTATATATATATATATATATATACTCGTATTTGTGTGTGGTTTAATGTATGCTACGCACTCGTGTGTTAAAATTATACATCATGACGTTTCTTTTTAGACTATTATTAGTGTATTTTGACATGAAATAAATGGAAAAAAAAAACAAAATTATATTTTGTGAAATGAAAGATTTTTATCAAAGCCAGTTTTATTACTTTTCATTACTAGTTTTAAAATACTTATCTTAACAAGACTTAAATAGGCCATTTTTATGTTTTTAAAATTACGAAACACAGTTCTATTCATTTTACGAAGATACAGTTAGCGTTATTTTAGTATAATTGTATGATATTTTTTTGATGATCTAATTTAATTTATTATAATCATACACAAAAAAAAGAACGTTTGTTAAACTGTAAATTTGAAAAATAAGTTTATTTTTAAGTTTAAACATTAAACTTTACAGACACATTTATTTTAAATCAAAAACATCGATGGCTATTTCCATACACAGGGGGTGGGAAGTATACGAAAGAAAGTAATAGATTTTTATAAGTAAATGAAAAAAAATAAAATAATTATTAAATGATAAATGACAATGCGCTGATGATTGATTAAATTTGCCGATCCCCGTGGCGGAGTGATAGCGTCTCGATCTTTTATCTGGAGGTCCCGGGTTCAAATCCCAGTTAGGCATGGCATTTTTCTTACGCTAAAAAATTCCACTTTCTTATATCCCACGGACAAGCTTCAAGCTTATGTAGCAATATCATCAAGCAACAAAAAAAAAAAATTAATGAAATACTAAAAAAACGAGTATTTTTACGTTTTAAAATAAGAGTACACAATAAAAACATTTGTTATTTTAAGCAAATCGAAAAAAAAAGCATAAATTTATTTTAAATAAATCCATAACTACCTAATGCACCTTTCTTATAGGCACCTACCTCTCTCTTACAGTTGAATAGATAAAAATTTATTTTAAGAAAGACAAAGATAGTATGAATTTTAGATTAATCCAAGAGTTATCCCCTCCCTTGAACAAAATTTATGCGAGGGAATGACACTCTTACAATTAGAAACGTTTAGAAAAGAAGAAGATTTTTAGGAAATTATTAATAATTTACTTATTCTCTACCGTCGTTTAATACCGAAAATTTCTTTTGTTAATAAAGTAAATATTGTTAAAAACTGTATTAATAATAAAATTAATCAGTTTAGTTTAATTAAATTAGTGTTTTTTTTTACTATTAATAAAATTATTAATTTATTAATAAGAGATAAATATAACAACACGGAAGTTATCATCGACTTTCCATCGCCCTCGGAAAGAATATCAACCATATCAACTGAGAATACTGTAATCGACAGTCATGAAGGTTCTGCAAAAGCGCCTAAAAATTCATGCGTACAAGATTCGTTTTGTGCTTACAATTATTGATGTCGATAAACCACATCATTACAATTTTGCCGTGGATAATCTTGATAAAGTGAACTAAGATGTGTTTTTAGAAAACGTAATCTTTGATGAAGCTACCTTTCATGTTTCTAGTCACGTTAACCGTCATGACCATCGGATTTGGGGTAGTAAGAACCCTCATGTAGTTCGACAAAAACGACGTGATAGATCGGAATTTAACGTTTGGTGTGCGTTGACAAGTGGTCAGACGATTTTACTTCGCCGACATGTTGTAGAGTATGCAGTACGAAAAATATAACACCGGTAACCCGTCGTTTACTTCCAAAAAGATGGTGCACCACCACACTGGGATTTGCATGTTAGGGACTACCTACATGAACGATTTCCTCAGGGTTGGATTGGACGTGAAAAAACAATTCCCTGGCCAATTCGATTCCCTTACGTTACGTCACTCGATTTCTTTCTTTGGGGTTGGCAAAGAGAGGGTGTAAGCAACGAAAGTTGTCACCGACAATTATTTAAAAGGAAGAATCGAAGTGTAATCAATGGAATATCTCTAGATATTATTCGTAACGTGTGGCGTGAAACTGAATATCGTCTAGACATTTTACGCACTACAAAAAGTGCTCATGCGGAACTTGTTTCACATGAGCGAATTTATTAAGTTAATAAATGTTGCAAACAAAACTATTTGAAATGTCCTGTTTAACAATAAAACATGAAAATACATAACATAATAACATTGCATTGTTATTTTTTTATTATCGTCTAAAATGCGCTACGTAATTTATGATTACCTGTATAAAAAATGTTACAACTTTTTCATCAAGGCGAATAGTTTAAGGGTTATTATTAATTAAATACAAATGTTTACAAGAAAGAAATTTAGATTTAGATTATTAGATATGAAAGTTATTTAATTATATATATATATATATATATATAATCAAAATATCAACAATTATGAATCATCAAAAAAGAATATTTATGTTTACTGGATGAAAATAAAATTAAAATTCATTGCAATTTCCCTACATCCAGTTCAAATGAAAAAAAAATGTTATTAAGAATGTACTATATGATAGCTGTATGCTATCATATAGTACATAACCTTAAATTCGTAGATTAAATCTTAAACAACTAGATTAGTTATAGCAGTTTAGTTCGATGGTTAGATTTTACGTTGCGTTGACTATAGTATACTAACCTTTTTGCTCTATTTACACTGCTCATAGAAATTTATTACAAATTTTTTTAACTGAAATTTTTTTTATTTAAAACACAAGAAAATTTTGTTTTAAACGACTCTCAATACTTCTTTTGTGTTTTTATTATTTACTAATACATAATTTATTATTTTTTACTAATTCCTTCATAAGTACTAACAATGACTGTTTAAAAAAAACGAAACGTGTATTGCTTTGTAGATCTTTTACTTTATGTAAGAAGATTTTCAACGATTATTTAGAAAACTGTTACTAATTATTTTATTCCTCCAACCCATGAAATAGCTCACTTATATATATATATATATATATATATATATATCGTATAAAACGTATTAATCAAATTATTTTAAAATAATATAATTATTATATAATAATATAAAAGCGTAGTAAATACAATTAAACTTTTCAAAGTAATAATAATTATAATATTTAATGAATGTATTTTATGCTTCATTGAATTTGGTAAGCACTTAGGGTAATTAAATTTGAAACTTCATTTCCACTAGCATAGAATAATGTACGTACATAACATTTACATGCAGCTAATATTAAGTGCTATTACACTGATTTAGTAAAGTTCAATGTCACTTTATTGAAACTAAATTTAGGTTTCTTTTTGAGCTATTACAAATGTACTCTTCACAAATAGAAAACAAGAGCTAAATTTAATTAAATTTATAATTAGCAAAGTTTTTAATTCTTTATTCATTTGTAATTATCTGATTATTAGGAATAAAAAAAATATATATACCCAACTTATTATAGTGTAACTTGTTACACTCAGGTTAAAATAAAATAATACATTAACTAAAAAAAGAAAAAATATATATATATATATTCTGTCTTTCTTTCTCTCTACGTTAATTATTTCTAGTCTATGCTCTAATTAAAACTACTCTATGTATTTTTGGTACTAATCTGAATTATGTAGTTTAAAATCTGAACGTGATCTGAAGAAAAAATCATCAAGCTGAAACAACGGAACACTACTACTCTACCACGAAGGTCAAATATTAGCGTATAGTAAAATAAATAATTTATGCAAATATATATATAAAGCCAGGTGATTCCAAATTGGAAGGCAATCTCTCGGGTGACGATTCTATAGCAAGAATAAGAAAAATATTCATATAAACATAGGTCAGAAAACGGTTCGTTAAGAGAGTTTCGTTTCGCGAAATATTTAGCCCTACTTTGTGCTCCCTCTGTGAAATTAACCGTACTAAAATTCTTTGGGTAAAAATAGGTGTAAATTTGATGCTTCCGTAAGGGTTTTGATGTACGAAATTGAATAAAAGTGGTCCCGGACCTTCTTTCCAGTTAGGTTTTAAGAAAAACGGGGTAAAACACGAAACGTTTTGTCGGAAAATACACTTTTTTAGGTTCAGAATAAAATACCTTTGTTAATTTACCAATAAACAAATAAAAATTACTAGTTGACTTTGTAGAGAATAATTCTGAGAAAATTGATCTAAATAACGTCTATCAAAATTATTATCATAACGAACCACGCTTCTTACTTACCCCGCTCAAATTTTTTCGACCTTAAATTTAGCAAACTCAAGAACGACTTGGCCAACCTTTACCAAACTTTTACATGAAAAATTTCAGATACACTACTACGCATATCTATATTTCAATAAAATTGATTCAGTAGTTGAAGTTGAAGATTTTCGATCCGTAGAATTTTATATATAAATCCTTATATATATATATATATATATATATATATATATATATATACAAGGAAACCCCAATTTATGTGAATGGTATTTCCAATCCTCATACATCAAAACGTAAAGTTGAACATAACATAACATCAAAACGTTAACTTGAAATATCCTGTTCGTCAGCTATGATTTATCCATTGCAACAGGTCACCTTTAATGTCGTATCTCCCTAGTTTGTACAGTAAAATATCGATAGGCACAGAATCAAAGACTTTTCGGAAATCGAAATAAATGGTGTCAAACTAGCGTTGATTTCAACCTACTGTGTAACGAAAGAGAAAAACTAACTGAGGTTGGTAGCAGTAGATCTTTTGGCCATGAAAATATGTTGCCAATATTTAATCAATTTATTTAGAAGAAGAATTAATAAAATCAAAATAAAATATACAGATAAAATCAAAAATATAATTTAGATAAAATTAAAAAAACAATTCCATCCTTATGGTTACTGTTTTTTGGTTATTATTTGGTTGCATGAATATCAATTTTCATATAATAATAATAATGTAGACAAACATCGTGATACAAAATACATTATAAAATAATACTAATAATAATTATTTTTTATAATTATAAAAAAACTGCGTGACATATGATTAATTTAATAACATCAATACATGTTTTAATTAATAAAAAGTCACGTTAAGGAATATAAAAAATTTGAACGAAAAATGAGAATTTAAATATATTCTAGTCACGTATGAATTTATTTTTATTACTATTATTAACTTTTTTTTTACAGGACTAATTAATTCTATCATGATATTGTTTGTTCTAAAATGAAAACAAAATCCTTTTCATTCATCTGTTTTAGTAGTAGTAGGTATAATAGGGAATTAAAATGAATTATAAATTAAAAGAACGGTAAATAAATTTGAAGTTTAATAAGAAATAAAACAAAACAAATATGCTCGTATTTTTTTCTTTTTTTTAATAAATATAACGAAAGAATACTAAATAACCAAGGGGCGTTAAATTTAAGGGAAAGCAATTTAAGAAAATGGTTTTTCCTTCGCAATTTGCAATTTCTCTACCATCTAATAATTCTTGTCCTTTTTTTTGTAACATTTTCTATCTCTATCTGTATATTTAGCCTATTATATTCGTTCCTTTTTTCCTTCTTTATTTTATTCATCAATTTATTCTTTTTTCCTCATTTCATTCTATTATTCTTTGTTAGACTGTACATTTATTAGAAATTCTTTTTTTCTACTTTGCCTACAGTACAATAATAATAAAAACTATAGAGATATTTATTTTCTTTTATTATTTTAAAATAACACAAAAATGTAATGTAATTCTTCGGAATAATTTTGTTTTAGACTATACAATAGAAGAGGAATATAGTATATATATATATATATATATATATATATATATATATATACGATAAAACAAGGGAAGAAAGGAAAGGCAGTGCGAAGCAATTTTATTCAATATCTATTTCTAAATTATACAAGATCCATTCCTATATTTTCTGTAATTTATATATTTATTTTTTATTAAAATAATATTATTATATACATTCAAATTCTAACTACATGTTTTCTGTTATTATATTTAAACAGAATGATTCACGAAGAATGTAACAAACTTTCAGGATATTTTCTGTCGATTAAAATAAGAAAAAAGTTAATAAAAACATAGGTTTGGAAACGCTTCGTTAGTGAGTGTTGGCTGGCGAAAAATTTCGTCCTGATATCTACGCCTTCGGTAAAATTAAGCCAGACTCTAATTCTTGGGACCCAAATTAAGGGAGTAAATTAAGTAAGTTTTACATGAAATCTGACAAGAAAAACTGAAGAGAAAATATGGATCCCAGTAATGCATTTCTAGTAGTTTTTGAGAAATCTGGGGTAAAATACAAGTATTGGTCGGGGTCGAAAAACATACTATTTTATTTTTGGCGTAATAACTTTGCTAATAATAAACCGCATAACAATTTTTAAATATAACTTGTAGATAATTCGATTCTGAATAAATTGCATGAATAAAGTCTACAAAAACTAATTACAAACGCAAGAATTTCGAAGTTTATTCATAATAAAACCTATCAAAATGTGGCATATATTAACTATGTATTAAACGAAACAAAATTTTCAATATTACAAAACAAAAGGATCAAAAATTGTAGAAAAAAAAATCAAAATTAAAAAATAAATAAAACAATTTATAATAAATTGTTTTATAAACAATTTACAAAACAATTTAATATTAATATTCTAATAACAACATTAATGAATTATGTAAGGAAGTATTTTTTGTAAAATTTTATCGATAACATAAGATCGTATTTGGTTATATTATCTCTTATTATTATTCTACCACCATTTTTATTTATATGAAGTGTACAAACAAAGAAAGTAAATAAAATAATAAAAATAAAATATTTATTGTACTTCTGGGAGAATTATCTGATCCTTTTCCTATCGAAACCGGCGTAAGACAAAGAAATGGACTTTCTCTGCTACTTTTTAACTGTGCTCTTGAAAAGGTAGTTAGAAAATGGAAAAAAACTTTAGACAAAAATAGTGGAATAAGACCGGCAACTAAAGGACAAAAGATTAACTGTTTAGCTTACGTTAATGATATGGTATTATTAGCTGAAAACTGGAAAGAAACTGAACAACAGATTAAAGAATCAGAAAAACAAGCTGCTAAAATAGAACTAAAAATCGTGTTTGAGAAAACGAAAATTTTGACTAATGGTAAAAACTGCCCGAATTTCGTTAGTATAAATAATAAAAAATAGAGAAAGTGGATAATTTCAAGTATTTCAGAAATGGATCGGTTGGAATGCTTCAGAAAAAAAAGCGTTAACAGTTACAGGTAATAAAATGGAATTAGCTTTCAAGCTAACGAAAAACACATATAACAAACTGTCTTTATCAAAGAACTCAATATTTCGACACTATAAAACTCTGATAAAGTCGGAAGCACTTTATGCTGCAGAACCCTAAGACTGTGTATAAAATGCCTACTAGAAAATCCATTAAAAAAAATAAAGAAAGATTATTAGAAAAATTTTAGGTCCTAAATTTCAAAATAATTAAGTAAAATGAATTCCAAACAACAAACGTTATACTAAAATTGAAAAACTGTCAGACACGATAAGGAAAAGACGAATTACATTTTACTCTCGTTTATTTAAAATGAATAACAGTAGATTGATAAACAGATTTTGATTTCTTCTTAAGTATAAAAACTAAAGGCAAATGGTTTACACAAGTCCAAGAAGAACTAAATGAACTGAAGATAACTGAGGAAATTATATGAGAAAAAAATTTTAAAGAGAATATTAAAGATGAAAATAAAAGGTTCCAAGAAGCGCCAAAACGCAAGAACAACAGAGATGAAGTTTTCTGAAGAACGAAAGAAAGAGATATCAGAAAGAATGAAGAAGTACTAAGCAAATAGGAAAAAAGAAACAACCGCAAATAAATAGACGATCTAACGTATTTCAAAGTGAACTATTTGGAGGGAAAATCTAAATAAAATATTTAATGCAAAAAATCAATGACCCTTCGCGTCAAATGATTTTTTTTAAACTTCGACGAGTATTACTTTTATCGGAATTTTACAGCTTTCAAGCACATAATCTTTAAACAGTAAGTCTCGAACTAATACTACCTCTCGAATTTTACCGTTCTATCTCACGGACGTCCTCTACATTTTCTTCCCTCTAGATTTCCAACCAAGAGATTTATTTAATACCCTTTCATTCGCCATCCTGTTTCACGTAAACGAAAAACTTCCATTGGCTGATCCACGCATCATTGGTTTCAAACACATCAGTGGTTATCAAACTCAGAATAGCTTCTTCTAAGGAAACCTATTTCAACAGCAACCAACTTCGAACCAGTTCGTAAACCATTTTCACGCTTTTACTTCATATTATGAACCGTGCTTTCTGTATATTCTGTTTCTCAATGATCAGCGGATATTTTTATACAATAATATTCCTATCATAACGTACGTTAAATTTTAACTTTCATTTATTTTAAAATCTCATAATAATCTTTATTAATCCGTACACCGCGATGGCTTGCTCTATCAATAAGTAGATTAGGTAGCCAGCCATTAATATCATCCATTCGACATTACAACTGTTTTATATAGTATATTGAAAAGTCACGTTCAAAACAAAATTTTAAAAATTTCAAATAAAAAACTATCAAATCTGTGAATAATATAAAAAGCGAACTTTACAGCTAACATCATTTAAATGTTTGAAATTTAAACAAGGATTTTAAAAATCCCGTGTCAATGGTATTCAAATTAACCATTAACCTATTTAAGCCATTTTAATTGTTATAATAAAAAACAGATTATTATGGAGTCTAATTAACGGAACTATTTCAGAATTATTAACTAATATTTCTAACATCAAATACTGAAATTAGACTATTACCAGCTACGATGTAATCTTTAAAATAAAATGAATATATTTCTCTCAATAAACAACTGAATGTACGAAATATAATTAATACTGTTTCAAGCGATACCTAAATTGAGTTTATAGTAAGTAGTTCAAGTTACAGACTATAGGTAGCGTTACACACGAACAATGATTAACAAAACCAATAATGTTTACTTAGTGTCATAACAGCTGAAACAACAATATACCTGCTACCAACACTCATTGTAAAGTAATTTAAGTTACAATTACTGTAGCGGTATATAGAGGAAGTATTAATGCTTATAATCCAAGATAAGCGAAATATATTGGACTTATTAAAGTTAATATGGAGGTAATAACAACGGATTTAATATTGTAATTAAGTCACATTATATCTAAAGCTGTACTAAACTAATTTAAAACAACAATACTTTTATTTTAATAAAACATCAAGTAATTATTTAAGGAAAATATTTCATACAAATCTAAAAAAATTATTTAAAAAATAAATAAGTATTAATATTAGAATAATCTTTAAGAAAAAATTCACATTCTTTTTCAGCATGAAGAGAGAAATTTGCGGAAGATTCAAAAATTTTAATGGCAGACTGTCCTTGATCGAAACATTTGCAAAATCGAAATATTCTCCAATTAGGGTATTTAGGACAAAAAATAATAATCCATTTGAGATATATTTTCAATTAAAAAAATTGTAATTTTGGTTGCCGAAATATATTTTCCTCATATAATCGCAATACCATCATAATACTTTTTTGATCTTAATAAAGTTTTCGTAAGGATTAAAGGCAAAATGTTTATGTTCAACTGTTTTTACTGAGGGCAATTTAAATCCGTTTTATATTATTAATAAACAATAAGATATATAAATATACATATTCTATTACTTCCGTATTGTGTACATTGCAATCTGTTCAACTAGTAAACAACAACCCCTCCAGGCCAATGGCATGAGGATGGTATGTATGATGACATGTAAATGAGATGTAATCTTGTACAGTCTCAGGCTGTCATTCCTGAAACGTGTAGTTAATTGAACCCCAACCACCAAAGTACACCAGTAGCCACTGTCTAGTATTCAGATCCGTATAAAAGTAACTAATTTTTAATAAGATTTGAACCTCAGACCCTTCGACTTTGAAATCAGCTGTTAAACAACTGATGTGACGACGAATTTACCACTAGGACCAGTCCGGTGGTCAAATACACATACATATGTATACAAAAACATAAAAAGCAGGGTTTTTTACCCCAAATTATTAATTTCCACCCTAGATTTCTCAAAAATCACTGTAGTTCGGTTCTTGGATCTCTTTTGTTTGATTTTTGGTCAAAAACCATGAGAAATCACAAATTTTGATCCTTAATTAACGTCGTAAAAATGTCAGTACCACCCTCGTTTCACCGGGTGGTTGAAATCCGAGCGAAATCTTTCATTAACCGTAACTCGCAAACGAAGCATTTTAGAACACATGTTTATATAAACGTTTTCCATTATTTTCACGAGTAGAATAGGTTATGAAAGAAAAACAACCTGAATGTTTTGTGATTGATAAATAACTTTGTAGAAGAGAAAACATTAAATAGATTATTATTTAATTATTCTTTATGCAATATTTCATTAAGAAATCATCCCCATGTATCGTGTCACATTTTACTGTAAAACCAACGCACTAGTAACAGTTTTACAACAATAATTAAAATATATAGCTATTTATAAATTTGACTGACGGTTGAAACGAACGAGAGAAGTTAATTAATAAAACAATTTATTTAAAACCGTCTAATGAAATGACAACCGAGCCGTAACAGCATACCGTACTTCTACATCATAGATACAGCCACTGTCCAATAATATAGATATTAATGATTGCTTTAAAAATGCATTAGCCTTTATTTTAAGAGGCATATATCATTAAGTTTGAACTGCTATAGTGTTTAATAATTAAATGTATAACACAAACAAACTTCAGAATATAAATATATATAATCTTAAAATAATTAAAATTTGTTTACTGTACTGAAAATTAACAGTTTCATTATGTTATATCACAGAGAAAGATTGACATAACGGTAAAAAATTTCATAAGAATAAAAATAAAATTCAATATTTTAACGTGTTAAAAATGTCACGAATTTTTTTAAACTAGTTTATCGAAAATACGGAGCTTAGGAGATAAATCAAAAATAGGGCGTGAATTTGTGATTTACTGCGTTAAAAAGAAAATTAAACACAGATAAAAGAAAAAACAAAACCATAAAACCAATAAATCATTCTATTAAACCAATGCTTGACTAATAAATAACTGTTTATGGTAAATTTGAAATAAACTCTGTTACCAAAATCAAACGATGGCTGATCAAAAATGAATGAGAACTAATTTATTCATCAATAAATACGTTAGGCAGAGTACGATTTCATATGGACTCGTCGAGCTGCATTCACACTTGGCCCAATGTAACTTCCAGTCCTGAAACTCATTTTTTGAGACGTCTACACAACTGATTCGGTTTTATTGGGATCGGCCGTTGAGAAATCAAATCCTTTGCTCCTGTTGCTCCGAATTCAGACGAGGGAATACAAATAACTTACAAAGAGAAACTTCGTCCGGGTTGTATGAAGATTAAGAAGATATTCAGGGTTTTTGGGGCAAACATTGGTTATTACCAATGTTGCCCCGATGGCACTTTCGTACTCAAGCCTGAAAATGTAAAGAAAATTCAAATTCACCCCCCCCCCCCACCATGCGACCGAAATAATAACGTACTTTTATTCGAAAAGTTGGTAAAAAAAAATTTGCATTTGTATAACTATTATTTATTTGAAAAAAATTTATAAAATTTTGTTGGATTATTAGAGATTCTGTGTAAAAATTAATAATAATTTTTTTAAATAATTCTGTTCAATAGACTGAAAGATACAGAAGTTATATGTTTTAAAATAAAAGCCAGTAAACACATTAGTTTCAGAAAAAATAGTTTTTAAAAAAACATTTACAGCTAGATACACACTGATCAGTAGATATAAAAAAAACAGGCAAAGTGATTGTATCTTGCACAGATTTTCCATTGTTAAACCATTCCGGTGGAGCCGAAAAGTCAACAATTCAAACATTAAAATCTTATTTTTATTTTCATAGAAATGTCATATAAGTAACAAAAATTATTCTCCAATTTTTTAAAATATTAAGACCCTTATCAATGAGGCTTTTTATTAATTGTAATGATTATCAAAATAACATTTAAGCATCAAAATTCCAAATTTCAAATAAAATATTTTTTTTTTATTTTGGGTCCTCTCTTACTTTGTGGGAACATTTTGGTAATTTTTTTATAAAGAAGTTATTTTTAACAAATAGATAAATAAAAAATATTTTTTTTAAATAATGAAAAAATATAATATAACTTTTATTATAATAATGAAAAATTTGCTTCTTATTTTGGGTTTGGGGTATATTATAAAGGCAGAAACTACTTAAACTTTAACTGCCCTTAAAATGAAAAGAAAAAAAAAATTAACAAAGATTAAAAGAACCAAAAAAGGATATATTTTTAGAGGTGGGGAATAAATTACAATTTTTTTCTAAAAATATCCCCATATGTATATATATATATATATATATATATATATATATATATATATATATATATATACATATGGGGATATATATATATATATATATTAAGCTTAACAAATTTATTTAAATAAAGTTTTCTCCAAATCTAACACCCCCTCCAATAAAGGCTAAAACAAGAACGTAAAAATTATCAAAAATGTTTTTCTAATTTTCAGGTCTGGGGTTTATAACTTAACGTTATTACGTTAACGTGAGGGCGTGCATTATTATGGTGTAAGCACTAATGAAATTGATGTAGCTCAGGTTGGAAGTGTTCAACTAAGCTCTTCAAAACCGTCCCGTAGTACTATCCAATAACTGTTTTATGCGGAAGCACATCACGTTGGAAATCATTCCACGGTAGTCAATAATTTCCCTCCGACCGAACAACTTTTTTTTTTTGACGTCAAAAATAATTATTTTTAAGTAAGCAACAATATTTACTCATTATTAAAAAAGGATATACTTGATTATAAAAAATAAAATAACAAATCGTAATAAACGATTTTATTTTCTTTTAATTAAGTAATGAAATACAGTAAAAATTAAATAAATTATGCATCAATAATTTTTATCAAAATATTTTTGATTTAGAAATACAGCCAAAAGAATTCGGTTTATCAAGAAAGCAGTCACAAAATTTCCCATATCTTAAAACCTTTTCTAGAGTATTAAATGTTAATAATTGATGTTAATAACCAAACAGTTTCTTTGATCAGATAGGAATAACTTCTTTGATTAATACGGTTAAGTTATTTTATAACTTACATACAGAATGTCCTACGAAGAGGTATAAGCTTTTACTTTATTATCACTCGCCGATTCCCCCACCGATTCTATTGAAACTTTACAGACCTTTTAACGAAGGTTGGAAAAATGTTTCTTCTAAGATTTATTGAAACAAAATGGCGGCTTTCAAATAAAAGCATCAATTATAGATAAACCACATTTTTTATTCATTACAAAATAGCTAGTAAAAATGATTACAAACAGATGATAATTAGGACTGTTTAACAATACATCATACATGTATTGTTAAACGAATATTACAACCTTCGTTAAAAGGTCTGTAAAGTTTCAATAGAATCGGTGGGGGAATGGATGAGTGATACTAAATCAAAAGCGTATACCTCTTTGTGAGACACATGATATATCAGATTGTGATAAAAAAATAAAAACAAAAAAATTGTATTTCTATACTAACAATGCATAAAACAGTTATCCTTCCCCATTTCCGTTAGAAAAATGGAACATTGTCTTTTAGAATTAAGCAAATGCTACACGAATACATGAATGGAACTAATATTTTTAGTGAAAATAAAATAATAGATATAAGTTTTTTGAAATAAATAAGCCAAATGACGTTATAATCTATATAAAAAGAAATACTGAAGGTGGTATTATATTAAAAGACATCCATTTTTTTCTACGTAACTTCGAAGAGTTATAAATTACATTATTGTACTGTAGATTTATTTATTTCTGTGAAAGATAAATATATATTATTAAATAGGAAATTATATTTATAAATAAAAGTGGAGATAAATAAAGGTGAAAAAGAAAATATTGTTATGAAAGGAACAAGAGCAAAAGAGTAAAGGGAGAAACAGGTGAGACCACCAATACAGGTAATCGCCATCCAGATGCCATTAGGGTTAGGTTAGGGTTAAGTAATGGTCGGGAGACCGATGGTATCATTTTATCTCTCTCACATTCACAATTTATCTCTCTTCTACTTAAATACTTTGTATTACCCTATCTCTTTCTAAACAGTGAAACAGGAGACACGAGCCAAACGCTGTCATCAGATACTTTGGTACACCGTATTACAACCGGCCACCTACTAGCGCTTATCCACGTGACTTAACAAAATCAAACTCGTGTCAACGTAGGCCTCATTATTTTCAAACCAGTTAGCAAACCAGAATAATGATAATAATAATAATAATAATAATACAAAAAAAAATCCCTTTCGGCACGCCGGAAGGCGGAGGTAGATTTCACCGGTAAGTAGGAGATAAAAGAAATTTCTACCTTAAACTTAAGAAAAACTTCAAATTTATTCAGTACGACAATGGTTGCATGTGAAAAAAGTTTCACATGCTTAGCATACGACAAGCCCCATCTTCTTACAATTTCAGCAACATTTTGGTCATCCCTTGCCGTAAGGGTTGGTCATATCAAAAATTGTTTCGACAAACAACTTTAAGCCGATTCGACACTGAGCCTATTAAGGGAGGAATGATTTTTTTTGTCTTCGAAATCCAATTTTTTCCACCATCTGGGCCAATGGTTGGTGATATCAAAACAGTTTACTTACGATACGTTTTAGGCCCTTATCCAAAGAATAGTAGGATCTTTAAACGAATTCGATATTTTACTTAATAAGAAAGTTATAGCGATATTTTGTTTTTTTTTCGAGAAAGCCCCTCCCTCCATTTACACCCCCATGGTCCAATTTTGCCCATTAACGAACTCGACCGAGATTTTGGGTCGTTATATTTTAGGTATCTATTTGAAAGCGATTGGAATAAAATTACGGCTGTTATCTTGTCCACAAGAAAATTAAATATATATATATAAACATTTGAGCTAACGGTGGTTTTGGGGTCTGGGGAATGCGAAACGCGAAGATATGTCGAAATTTTCCGGAAGTTGAATCATGGTACCCATTACAATAAGAATTCTAATGATATCTACCTAGTAGTAGTTAGTTACTCTAAACCATGAAACCATACGATATTCACTTTCTTTTTTTTTTTGCTGTTTAGCCTCCGGTAATTACCGTTCAGATAATACTTCAGAGGATGAATGAGGGAAGATATGTATGAGTGTAAATGAAGTGTAGTCTTGTACAGTCTCAGTTCGACCAATCCTGAGATATGTGGTTAATTGAAACCCAACCACCAAAGAATATCGGCATCCACGATCTAGTATTCAAATCCGTGTAAAATAACTAACTTTACCAGGACTTGAACGCTGGAACTCTCGACTTCCAAATTATGATTTGGGAAGACGCGTTCACCACTAGACCAACCCGGTGGTTTATACGATATTCACTGACAGTTGAGAACCAATGTAAATAATTTACTTACTATCCAAAAAATTTATTTTTAATTCACTTTAAACCATATTACAACAGAATTCTACTACAAATTTATGGTTTTTTTAAAAATAATTGTTATATCTACATTAGATAGACAATTATAAAACATGCTATTTAATGTTACATAACGAAAATAAAACCAGAATAGTAAGGATATTTCTCACTAACCACTCCTCTTAGAGTTGTACGGTTAAAAAATCTAATCAATAACTATTAGTCACTATCAGTATTAGTAACTATTAGTATCTATTTGATAACTATCAGTTTATCAATAAACTGTTAGTAAGTTATTTCTAACTTAGTAAGTATTTAATACTGTAAACAGTATTCTATTCATAACAATAAAAAATTGATAAGCATCTATTTTTTATCTACTGATAAATCTGAAGCATAAATAAAATCTGAATGTTTATTTAACTTCAACTGTTATAAACTTTATAAAACTTTAACTGTATAAAATTAAATAGAATAATCTAAGATAAATACAAGTATGTCAATTCTAATATAAGTATGTCAGAATAAAATTACATGGAATAGGAAGACGGAGAAAATTAAATAGAAGCACAAAGAAAGAATAAAAAAGTTTTTATGGGAAAAAATTAGTCAAGAATGAAAGGAAGAAAGTCAAGAAAAAACCTATCAACTTTTGCAAGAAAATGTTTTTTTTCTAAAAAGCCCAATAAAGATTCGAAATTTTATTTCCGCCTAAACACCTCCCATTTTATCAATTTTTGCAGTAATTTAATAATTCATTTCCCCCAATGCTAGTACCTGTCTACCAAGTTTGAAGAAAATTAGTCAACGAGGCCCAGATATATAAGACCAAATACAGGACAACATATGTACATATACACAAACGTTCATTTGACAAATAGATTTGGAAATATTGGAATAAAGTTCTGTTTTCGCAGATTATTTACACTTTATTTATTTTTTTAAATCTTTTTTAATGTCTTCTTAAGGCATAAAAGTTTTTAAAAAATCCGATTTTGTTTTATTAATCTATATACTTTCCCATTATAGTTGTAGCAACTACTTTTCGCTATAGCCGCAAAAGTAGAAAAAATAGTGTAATTAAATAAACTAAAGTTAAGTACATATGTTCATGTATGATACCAGAGATCTTTTTTTTTATTTGAATAAATAGGATAAACTTCAGTCTAACTACCAGAAATGAACAAATCTTCATATTTCATGTGTCAGTATTAATAAATTAGATAATTCCAAATATATAGAGGTTTAATTGATAATCTGCATTAATGAAGAAAAAAAAACTAAAAGTAAATTGTAAAATAATTAATAATAACTTAACTATTAATTTTAAACTAATTGATTTTCTTTTTTCTATTAGGCCTTTTTTAGATCTCTTTGCGTTTTCTTTCTTCTTTTCCTCTTCTTTCCGTTGTTTCCAGTACTTTTTCATTTATTTCCGAGAATGAATGTTTCTGCTCTTCTGAAAATTTTCTAGAGTTGTTTTTGATCATTTACGCTAATCGATTTTTTTCTTTTCGTTCCGATCACTACGGATTACATTTGCATAGTTTTGAATTTTTTTTTCCCAAAAGGCTGTCATTCTTTTGCTCTGTTGTTGTCGCCTTTCTTCAATTCAACTATTCAGGTTTATACCCTTCTTTTTCTTTCTCACAGGAAACTTAGATTCTCGAACCACTTTTCTAAATTTATCTCTGTCTTTATAAAGATTCTTAGAAATTTTTAATGTTTTGAGATCTGTTTCTATTTCTTTAAACCAGTTTGGTCTTTGTGGCTCTGTTTATATACAAAATTAAATATGTTTTTTGTCAATCTTTTGTTTCGTTCTGCATATATCTCCATAACACTGTAATCTTCTTTTCTGGATTAATTCTCCTATTTTTTCTGTATATTTGTAAATTTCTTTTTCACTTTTCAATTTTTACATTCCATCTTCATATTTTGGTCCATAAATTTTTTCTACTTTATTTTTCGTTCTGAAAAAATTGCAGACATTTTGTCCCATGCAATGCTTCTGGAAAGACTACAGTTTTATAGTGTATCAATCTGGAGTTATATGACAAAGATTTTTTTTATTGTAAATGTTCCTCGCGAGATGATACGTAATTTCCATTTTTCTGACTCTATTCTTCATCCCATTTTTTTCAGTTATATTCGGTGTTTTGATTTCTCCTAAATAATTAAAGTACCTTACTTATTTCTTTGTTGTCGAAAATTTTAAGGGCTTGGTTCTGTTCTCTTTGAGGTTGGAAAACCAGTTAGTTTTTTCATAAGAAATTTGAAGACCAATTTTGCTTGCACATTCGTCTAGTTTTTGAATTTTGATTTTAGTCTCGTCTATATCTCTTACGAAAATTGCAGTATCGTCTGTGAAGGCCAGAATGTTTTTATTTATGAATTAAATTTTAGTGCCCATTTTACGTTTAACTTTTTGAGTTTTTTCAGCCATTCTTTAATACGTTTTTCAAGGGCACAATTAAAAATGACTTGAGACATCTCCTTGACTTACTCCAGTCTTAATTTCGAATGGTTCTGAAAGTTCCCCGATTTATAATAGATTTTATCATAAATAAACCGTAATTTTTTTAACCAAAAAGAATAATAAGCAAATAAATAAAATTTCTAATTATTAATTAAAAGAAAATAATAATTAAAAACCATATGTTTAAAACTTAGTAATATTAAAGTATTATAGGAAAAAATATTAGAAATTATAAGACAATATATTTATAAAACATAGAAGTTAAATTAAGAATACAAAGAAATAAATGAAGATGAAGGATGTAGAGAGAAAATAGTATACACTGTATTATGTGCTTGTATTGGTATTTTTTTCTTTTTTAACGAAGAAAGGTATTTTATTTTTTTATTTCTTCCCTTTCCCTTGAACCATATGGCAATACCGGTTTAACATTATCTAACAGTAGACAGCGATGAACGAACTGCCTAACGATCTTTTTTCTTTGAAGACGAAGAAGAAGAGGAAGATACTGTCATTATTAGTTTTAATATTCTATAACTAATATCCCTAATTCTTTTTTTCCTTTTAATTCAAAAAAAAAAAAAACAGAATGAAAAAACACCATTAAAAACTAAAGAATAAATTTTAAAAACGTTTTACTGGAACATAAAATGTTAAAAGCTATAATTAAATGTTTTAAAATGAAAATTAGTTGGATATATTTTTTTTTAATAAAAATTAATTTTAAGTTAATGATGATTTTTTTTTAAGGTAAAATGAAGGCTAATAATATTTATCAAACGTTATGCTAACCGGTTAATAACATGAGGGTATAATAAATCGATACTTTGATAATAAGTTAAATCGACAGAAATAAATCGATATTGGTCTATTTAATAAGTTTCTATCCTTAAGACATAAATCTGTCAGAATTATTATTACAACCCTTAAGTGATGGATACGTATATCATGATTTACTTTATAATAATTTTAAAACTGGATGTTAAAATTTATATTCTCAGAGAAAATAATTTAAAAAAACTTTATTTACGAAGATAAAGGATTTAACGTACATGAAAAAAAAAAATTCTAAGGGGTCTTTCAAATTGAGCGCAAAAAATTGACAGTTTGTGTTGGCGACTTTGAATTTTTTATTTTTCAAGCGTCATTTGTTTTCAGTAGTTTATGACAAATCACATTACGCCTTAACAACGTTTATAAATTATAAAAATTAACTATCGAAATATGGAATCGTTTACAGCCACGTATCGTATGCCTTTCGTGATACGTGTGAATAATCGTCAAACAAAACCACAATTCATCGTTTGGTTAAACAATTTTTAAAGAAAATTTTCTCAACTTGATGTTGAAACACCAATTCACAAAAGAAATGGAAGAAGTCACAGAATATTGATGCCGTAAGTGCAAGTGTTCGTGTAAAAAGAAATTTATCGGTTTCATATCGTTGATAAGAATTGGGCCTTTCTTCAACAACAAAGAATTTTACGTAAATTGGTCTACACTCACATAAAATTCAACTGACTGAAAAATTAAAGCCACGACATCAATCTTTGCGCCGATGGTTTGCAGATTGGACAGAGCAGCTTGAAGTGGATCTAGATTTTCATCAAAAATCATCTTTTCAGATAAGGCTCATTTCTGGCTTAATACCTTTGTAAATAAGAAAAATTCCCAAATTTGGGATGGTTCCAATCCACAAATGATTCATCAGCGTCCATTACACCCGAAAAAAAAATCACTGTTTAATGTGGATTATCATCGGCCATTTATTTTCGAAAATGAGCAAGGAGAAGTTGTTACAGTAAATGGAGAACGCTATCGAAATTATGATTCGTCATTTTTTGTTTGCAAATTTGGAAAATTTTGATTCTCCAAATTTGTGTTGATTGTCAAAATTGTGCAATTTGAAGTTAATGAATTTTAACGTTTACTTTCAATATGATTGCGCACCACCACAGCGGAGTTTACATGTTAGGGACTAACTACATGAACAATTTCCTCAACTGGGATGAACCAATTCCCTGGCTTCCTCGATTCCCTGATGTTACGCCACTCGATTTCTTTCTTTGAAGGTTTGTCAAAGACAGGTCGTACGTAACGAAGGTTGTCAACGACAATAAACTAAAAAGAACAGTCGAAGATGTAATTAATGGAATAACTCCAAATATTTTACGCACCATTAAAAGGTGCTCGTGTGGAACTTGTTTGAAGTTAATACGTATTGTAAAAAAAACCGTTTGAATTGTTCTTCTCAACAAAAAAACATGCATGTAAGTACATTGCTTTGTTATTTTTTTTGTTAACATCTGAAATGCATTGAATAATTTATGATCACCTACATAAAAAAATGTTACCAACATTTTCATCAAAGCGAATAGTTTTAAGGTAACTAAATACAAAAGTTTATGAAATAAATATAGATTTAGAATCTATATTAAATAAGAAAGTATACACGAATTTTGATATGCAATATTAATCAAAAAATTTCTAGTAAATTATAACGACGTAAAGATTTTGAAGTGATAATCACGTTCAGTTTGAGAAGCTAAAAATAAAAAATAAAAATAAGTTACAGAATTTAATTTATAATTTATACTATCCAGTTTCATTATGGATTTGTTTCTCTTTTTTTACTTCAAATATGTAACTTCAGTAATTACTTGCTATAAATAGTCTAGCGCACATGGCACAAGATTTATATAGTAAAAATGAGTTTAATATTTTGTTTTCATTATTTATTTTCTTTTTTCTTTTACAAGGATGCCATATGCCGTTAATTAATTACATATGTTACATGACATGGTATTTCCTGTTTCATTCATTCAAAAATACCAAATAAAATACTGTAAACCTACTGAAATGAACCACTTCACTTCATAATGTAAATATATTATATATATATTCAAAACACAGCCCCCCCCACACACACACACACACACACACACAACACACACACACAACAAATAATTTTTTAAGTAAGCAAATTATAAAATAGTTTTTTTTAATTTATTAAAAACATAAAAATTATTATAATAATTTAACGTAGATTATTTTAATCTAATAATTACCATTTTAATTTTCGATTCAGATAAAGTTGAAGAATTAAAACGCTTACCTGAAAAAAAAACAAATGTTATTAATTAGCGAATAAATAAAGTAAAGCAATGTTAATTAATTATAAAATAAAAAACAATCTTTCAGTTTTAGATTAAAAAAAGAATCGATGGAAATATTTATGAGAGTATATCAAACCAAAAAAACATACTGATTAAATGATTATTATGGAAATTGTTTATTTTTCAATTTTCTTTATCAATATCTTTAGTAAAATAACGTAACAGTATATTTTTAACGATTACGGGAAGGATGAGTACCGTCTACCTGGAAGAAGCGTAAGTTTTCCTTTCATATTGTAGTTCTGAGAATGGTAGTTTTTTTCAATACTCACACCTTTTCCTATGTTTAAACTGTTATTAATTTTATATAATTTAAGGTAATATCATTTTTAATAAATTAAAGAGAATAATAAAGATATTTTATAATTGTATTAACGAGGTGCTGTATAATACTCCTAAATGTAGACATTTAACTAAATTTATTAGACCTCAAGTAGGAGTCTGATTCAACAATTTTTAGTAAAATTGATCCTTCCTCATGCCATAAAAAAAATCCTGCAAAAATACTAAGTGTTACTTGTATATATTCTTCAGTGGTTCTTTATTTTATTGCAACATATCTGTAAACCGGTTATGTAAAATCGTCGATTAGCGATGTGCTTCTCAAATGTAGGTAAAAATACCCCGATTTCCTGGGAAATATGGTACCTCGCCATATATGAGAAGCGTTGGACGTTTCTCTAGAAAGAATTCTTTGTTTAATGTAATGGTTCTTCTGAAAGTATGTCGTCTTTCTCACGACTCATCCTTTCCTTTGTGGTTGTATAACTATAGAACTGATAAAACAGAGCTTACAGGATCAATACCTGACCCTGCTACGTATTCCGTTTTGAAGTTGCCAAAAGAAATAGAGCCATCCTTGCATGAAATCTATACCCTATATATTATGTGATTAAGAGATACCACCGGTGAAATGATAGCGGGATCCCGTTTCCCGTCATACGACTGCACCTAATGTGTATATTATCTTCTGGATAAATCCCGACCTCATAATCTTTGAATATAAATACATATAAACATCATTAGATTGATCTTTAAATAAAGTTTCAATTTTTTGAAAAACGATATCTATAATTTTTTTACGTGAAGCTCATACAAACGAATTTTAAATTTAGAAAACTTATTTTTTGTTACTAGTGGTTTACATTTAAATACAATTTAATAATATATTTTTTTAATAACATACCGAAAGGTTCATTACAATTAGTTTTTATCAATAAATTGTAATTTTGAAAATTATTTATTAACTATATTTATATTGTTCGTAAGATTTAATTATCCATAAATATATTTATTTGGTATAATTATAAAAACAACAACTTCATCATTTAATATTTATTTTTGTTCATTCGAGATTTAAAGGTTTTAAAAATGTTTAAATACAATGCAGTTTTTTATTTGAAAAATTCCAAATATCATACAAAGCTTTTGAAATTAAATTCATAAAGGAGAGAATCAGTAAGTAAAAAATATCTCACTTAATAGGTACTTTGACGGTTTAATAAAGTGTAAAATTTAATAGACCGCATATAAAAAAAACGATCAAAAATTAATTTTATTCACTAACAACGAAATGCTTTTTGTTTTAAATATAGTACAAAAAAATATTTAAAAAAAATTAATTGATGAAAATAATATCAGTTACAAGTATACTTATATAATTTACCTAACAATAAAATGCATTAAAAAATCATTACGTAATTTTTATTAACTATAATAATCGTAATTAGTTAACATATAAATATTAATCATTATATTAATTATAAAAAGAAAATTTTTAAATAACTCATAAAATGAAATATACTACTAGCACTTTACAGAAACATAAAGAGTAATAAAGAATTTTTTCGTTTAATTTAAAAGTAATAATTATGAAACGTTTCATTTATATATATATATATATATATATATATATATATATATATATATATATATATATATATATATATATATATATATATATAATGAATGAACCTCGTTAAAATATCATTAAACTTAATTAAGCTAGAAGTACTTCTAATAAAAAATTCATTGAAGATTTAATGAACAGCACTAAACTAAAGACAAATAAGTAATGAACCATAATTTTTCATGTCATTATTAAAACAATGCTATTAATTTATATTTTGCAATGATGTTTATATATATATATATGTGTATAAAGAAATAGCAGAGAGCGAGAAAGTGAATTGATGTGAACGATAGGAAGAGGGTAATCACAACAATAAGTAGTAATAATTTTAATCATTAACATTATTAGCTGACTACTAAAAAGAAAAAATAACAAAGAATGATCAATAAATAACACTTCCGTAAGAATAGTATAGAAATTAATTTTAATCTTTCTATTAAAAAAAATTAAGGTCAATAAAATTAATTTTAATAACGAAAATATTAATTTATTTTTAATTTAAAAAATATATATATATATCAAGTACATATTTCTATCAAATAATAAATCCGAATATGATAATTAAATTTTAATTTAGAGTTTTAAATGTAAATATATTACTCAGTGTATAAAATTTATAATTAAATATTTGATAAAATATAACAGAAAAATAAATAAAATAAAATGGAAGTGGGAGGATGTTGAAAAGTATGGAGAAATAAAACAACACGAAATGAAAAAAACTTAACATAAATATTTCAGGAGAAAAATTTGTAACAGTCTTATAAATGGCGAAATAGATTGGTAGGCTGAATATAATGACACATAAGGTTATTTAATATGATAATAAAGAGATGTGTGTAAGGTAAAAACTACCGCAGAAAACAAAGAAAGATAGGTATTCAAAACAGGTAACTGTTGATGCAGTATGTTATTACAGTAATTATGTGAAGGAGAAAAGATTAGCATTGAATAGAGAGGAATAGAAAACAGTATCAAACCAGTCAAATGATTGGTGCTGGAAAAAAAAATGTATATACACTGGGTGATTCATAAACGACTTCACAAATTTAAAAGCATTCAAAGATATATTTAAACAGCTTACAGATTCGGTTGAGGTCACATTTCTTAACAAAACCCATCGGGTTTTGATTCACATACTTTATGATTATCGAATTTGGCCATCACCGCTCAAAATAATCAATAATAAATAAAATAATCATATCCGCTTTGTTAAAAATAGATATATTCACTGGTGCGGATCGTGCTCTCTATGTATTTCGGTTTCACGATTTACAGTCAGCAACTGCAGTTCAACATAATTTTCGTACAGTACGGTAGGGAGTCATACAATTTACTCTCGGCACCAAACCTTCGTTGAGACAGGTTGTTCTCTTAGACATACAAAATTACCAGGACGCTCAAGTGTCCCCATAGCTGCTGTGGAATAACTCAGTGAAAGATTTGCGCGTAGTCCCAAAAAATCAACTCGACGTGCGTCACGTGGAAACTGGTATTCTATAAACGATTGTTTGGCGCGTATTTTGAAGACGATTGCTCTTGAAGACGTACAAACTAACCGTGGATCATCATTTTACAGGTGATGACAAAGTTACTCGGCTGCAATTTTGTGTGGAAATGATGGACAGAATTGCACAACGATAAATTTTTAGAGAATGTAATTAGTGGTGACTCAACCTCTCACATCAGTAGCAAGCTTAACAACCATAATTGCCTAATATGGAGTAGCGAAAATCCTCATGAAAATTTGTACCACATTCGTGAAAGGCCAGTGCAAACAAATACTAAGTTCATTTCTTCATCCAGGAGGCAACCGTAAATAAAATCGTATATCTGGACGTACTTCAAAATTTACTAATTCGTCAGTTACACGAACAAGATGGACGCCATTGCTACCAGCAATGGTGAAGGTCTTGGTCGTGAAGGTCTAATTTGCATTATCACCTCGCTCCCCAGATTTGACCTCGCTAATTTTTTTGTTGTGGTGTTCCATTAAAGATCGGTTTTAATACCACCTTTGCTTGCTGATCTTCGAATTAACACTGCAGAGGTAAAGTCCGACTGGCTACATTCTGTAATGAAATCGACTTCATGTAGAATGTAAGTCGCATTACAGATGGAAGCCATAACCAACCAAAGTGAATGTTGGGTGACAAACGTTATGTGTTTTTCTATGAAATGAGACCTCAACCGAATCTGAAAGTTGTCTCAATATGCTTGTTTGATATGCTTTTAAAATTGTGAAGTTCTTTTTGAATCACCCGGTATATATTAGCTGATTTAACTAGGAGGCTCTAGCCCCTGGACACTCCTGTGCTCATTTAACCTCGGGCTTTGTGAGAATAATGTTAAATAAAAATTAAACCCTATTCAATTTAAACAAACTATCAGAGTTTTGTAATTTCTTCATTGCAACAGTTTGGTCAGTACAGGACCTGAAACTTTGAGTGATCGAAGAATAAAGGTTTCAAAATAGTCGGCCTCATCTTAAAAATAATAGTTATAACTGGTTACCCGTACGAAGGACGGGTAAAAATGTATTTTTCCCGGTTCTTAGCGTTACCGACAAACTCACCTACAGGAGGTGATAGTAGTAATTCGTTTCTAATTTTCTATTTTTATTTTACGTTTTTTTTTCAAGTAACCGGAGGCAGGTGCAGCTAATCGCGTCGCACATACAGTAACAGTGGCTGCGTTGGTTGAGCCACATGCCGTATACCGTCGAACCACTTAAAAAATCGACATTAAAAAACCTGAAAATGGTTTTTAAATAGTTATCTGAAGAGTATTTTCAAGTTCAAAACGATTGAATATCTCGTTTATTACAGTAAACAATGGGGAAACTTGCAATAATTGTTCGAAATTTTTTACAAATTTTCACCACTTTTAAGATAGAATTTCAAAAATTTCTAGAAATTGGTAAATTAATAAAATATTAAACTTCACTGTTACTCCATTTTAACCTTTAAACTTAGAATTTCAAAAAATATTTTCTTAGTATGCACTTACCCCGTAAGAAAAACATGTATACAAATTTTCATCAATTTATTTTCAGTATTTTGTACTGGGCGTTTATTATGTAATCAGGGAACATCTTGTTTTATACACACACACAGAGAGAGAGAGAGAGAGAGAGAGAGAGAGAGAGAGAGAGAGAGAGAGAGAGACTGAGAGAGAGCGAGAGAGAATTTCTTTTCTTGGAGTCATTCTGATTAGTTAGGATAAATTTTAACAAATGAACTGAAAAACAATTTTTGTATAGGGAACGAGAACTTTTGTTACGAAAAAAAAACAATTTATCACCCAATAAAGTGAACAGATATGTTTGTTCTTAAAAAATAATTCAATTTTAATTATCGACCTGCCAGGATGTATTTCTCTAAATAACTCACAAAAATGACATTACCATTTTTAATAATAATTAGGATCTTTATACCAGTCTTACTTAAAGAAAAAAAGGAATGAAATGGTTTTCTTCTTTTTTTTTTACTTGATCCGAAAGTTCTGATGAATATCATCATACCAAGATTAAAGAAATGCTGACAGTATTTAGATGTTTAAATGACAATTCATTCTGCCCATTAGAAAGATTATTTTTATAATGAAAATCATTACTTTCAGAGAAAAAAAACGTTTTGGTACTCCATGTATCTCAAAATACTTAACAGTTATATAAGGGAGAATATAAAGTAACAATTTAGCGTGCACCCTCCCTTTGTAAAACAATGGATTATGTTATATAAATTGTCTTTACTTGGTGATGGAATATAACAGACAAATGCTACAACATTAATAAAAATAATAAAAAGGATAAACATATACGTATTGATTAGTTGAGTTGTATCTCATGAAGTTTTAAAAGGATATGAAAATAGTTTAACAAAATACTTTTAAAGTAATTATTTCATTAAAACACAAATTAAGCTGTTGATAGAACAAGATGTAATTACATAGTAATAACATTCCAGAAGGTAATGTTACAATTTTTTTTTAATGTTATATTTTATTATAACATGAGAGTTTGTATGTATGTGTGTAACTGTGTATTAGTTTAAGTGTACAAGAAGAAGTTAAAGAAGAAGAAAGGGAAAAGATGATGAACTTGATGCAGTATGTTGTAGAGTGTTATAACAGTGCACGACAGCCAAACACGACCTGGCGGCCCTGGTCACGTGTAGTTGGTAGTAGAGGTTGAATGTTTTATATATATATAACATAGACGCGTAAAAGGAAGGGAAAAGAAGCGCCCCACCTGTCGCCAGATGGTCCGACCGATGCGATGAGTGCAGGGTGTTGTGGGCTGCTATAGCTGTTGCTTTGCTGCTACTATTACCTTGGTTCCAGCAGTCGACCTTGTCTTCTTAACCCCTAAACCTCTATACTAATAGAAGAACCGGCAAGATCTTATTCACATCTTTTTATATTCAACTAATACTATCACAATTTCAAAATCATTTTACTGGAACGATTCGTACAAAAAGAATAACCGTAAATATAAAAACAGTTAAACCTATTACAATTTTTTCAATCGTTTTTTTTTTTTTTTTAAATATAGTAGTTATATCCTGTTATGACAATTCTCATTCTATCAAAAGAAACATAACCTAATGTAGGATTAATGTTGTAAAATATTGCAAAAAAATATTACCTATCAAAATTTTCTTTATATTCGATAAAATTTTAAACCGATTTGATATAATCCTAAGTTTTGTTCAATTCACATCAATGAAATTCCAGAATACGATTCAAAACTAAATTCAACTATCTTATTGATTTAAAATAATCTTTTTCGTAAGTACTTTAATTGTAAAAAAACTAAAATATCATCTTCGATACGTAAAAGATTCTTATACTAATTTTTTTTTCTAATAATCTATTACGGAATTTCATAATTTATCCGTTTTAAATCATGTCCATAAATTTTTCCATCAAATCACCTTATTGTCACACGCAGTGTACAGTATAATAGGCAATCTTGCGATAAGAACCTTCAATGGATAAAAAGAAGGAAGTAATTCCAAAAATAGATAGTAAACGATCAGAAAGGAATAACAGTAATCCACAAATAGAAACCTCTCTCAATCTTCAAATTTATATGTATCAAACCTCAAATAGATATAAAAAATACTATTGTTTTAAACATTTGAGTTTTCTTATGTTTGGGTTGAAGAACTTTTCTGATTTTTCTCCTACTTGTCTTAGCATTAAACTGTAAGAGTATTCAAACAGCATTGGAAATAGAATTTCCTATTCATCCGTTTAAAAAATCATCGTTTAATTTTTTAAATCCTTCACTGAGGTTTTTGATAAAACAGTTGGATACTTTTTACGGCATATGATTTCATTTCGGTGATGAACAATAATTAACATCTGAAGTGAAAACAATTTTTGTGTAATCGTACATTTGATTGATCAACGTAAAATCCTTACTGATCATATTCAGGGTAAAGCTTCCTTTGATTCAAACGGAATTGTTTATAAGATGGCGTCATTTATCTCTGGATAAAATTTTTCATTTTGAGGTTTCTTTGCTGGTACATCATCCTTTAACTCACTACCTGTTTTCCTAATATTTGACCCGTTTTCCATCACTTTGGGTTCTGTAGATATAAGTCGAGTACTAATCGGGTGCTTGCTTTGAATGCAGGAATTTAAAATATTATCTTGCGAGGATGACCTCTCGGTATTTCTGTTGACGATTGTACATGACGGCAGCATTATAATCTAATGGAAGAAATTTCACCAGTTACACCCAAGCCAACTAACTCCTCTTAAAAATACAATACATTTCTAATAAATTATTTTGAACTTCTAAGGTTAATACGGAATTTTTTAATCACTGAAAGTAAGCTTACTTCTCACGAAATAAATTGTTATAAGATTCAGCATTTTGATACGATTTTTAACTTACGTTTTGCCATTAATATAAAAAAATAAAATATAAATTTGTCATTAGATAATATAATGTTTAACCTATACCATATACAAAGAAAAAAACGGAAAAAGGAAAGGAACAATATCCAAAGGAGAGTGATTGACTTTTATTCCCATCCTGAAAATATAACCTAATATTCAGGTCTAGAGAATCTTTCTTCTTTTTATTTGTCAATAGTCAACATGAATCGTTTTTTATCCTGTAAGCATGTCTCAGTTGGGAGGAATAAATGTTACAACAATCTTATCATTTCTTTTTTCATATAAAATATTTCCTTTTACAGTAACTTTTCTTAAAGATGTCAGTATAATTGGTAATAAGTACGTGTTAACGAATACGCAGTATTTATTAAATATTCTATGATTATCGTGAAATAAATTAATTAAACGGAAAATCTAATAAACATATAAAAGTAAACGTAAAATATATACCGGTAAACGTTTGTTAATTTTATCTAGGGTTGTAAAAACAATATTACCAACAGAACTGCACAGGGTAATATTTTCAAAAAATATTTTCATGAAAATCGAATTTTAAATCTGTCAGCATAGATATTCCTTAGTTTTTAACGGAATTTTATAAAAGGTTGACGTTCACAATGTACCCGTATTTTTTTATATATGTTTATGTTTATTTTTCAGAAAAAGGACCGATTCAATCATTCTTTTATTGCTGTATAGAGGTAGATCCCCAGATGATTCCGTTGGTAGCTTCTTTCAGGTAACTTAATTGTAAACGTTTTTAACGAATAACACTCTCTTTATAAATGATTTAAGATTTTTTTTTTGTTGTCATAGTTTTTTATTAATGAATAGTTTTAACGTTCGGATATATTGTTGATGTCTTTTAGATATTTTAAGTATTTTCGTGTGAAAATGAAAAAAATAAAAAGATGTTAGAGAATTAAAGAATTATAATACAAATTCTTGCATTCAAAAGAGTCAACAAATCACGCTCAATATATTTTTTTTAATAACGTCGTTTATATGTAATATATTCTTTTTTTAAATCAAAATATAGGCTGTTACATTTTCTTTTGGTAATTTCTCCATAATTTACATAAAAATTCAACTAAAACATAAAACATCTAATTTACAAGATTTTAGTATTAGACAAAAATGTACTTAAAATTAATCTCAATTACCAAAGCAACCCCCTCTATACATCCTTCACACACACACACACACACACACACACACAGCGTACATGATAATAGATGTACACAAACCTGTTAATGTATGTGTATTATCAGTATAATATTAGCTAATAACATAACTAACTGTGTAATGGAATGCAATTAATAGGTTTAGACACAATATGGTATGGTAGTTTCCATTGGAATGTTAATGTTGATGCTGCTTATCAAATCATATATAATTACTAAAATTGTATATTATGTAACAGTAATAGTAAGAAATGGTTAATTAATATAAGAAATTATTATTAATTTTTAAAGACCAGTAATTTTAATATAAGTAACAGCCATACTGAAAAGAAAAGCTTCTCATAAAAAATTCACTTATCTCGTAAGTTTTATAAAAAAGAAGATTAGCAAAAGAATAAAATGAACATAAATAAGACTGTCGCATTTTCTACGAAAATGTAAATATGTATCTATAAAAGGAAATTCAATATATTACCTAAATAAGAAAAACTAATAGAATCAATAACGGTTAATCTAATAAATAGGTAATATGAAAATAACAACACTAAAATATCCTATAAAACACGTTGTAAAATAAATATATTAAAAAAAAAAGTTTTAGTATAGTAAAATTTAAAGTTATTTCCCTAACTATGATTAATTACTCCTCCAGAAAGGGTTCAGAGTTAAGGCGGAGAAAGATTTGTGCTTAATCAAATAGGATCCAAATAGGCGTTCTGTTGCAATTGTAACCCCGCCATCACTGACTGATACCCTGCCAATAAAAAAAAAGTTACTTCACTGTGCCAAAAAAAATAATAATTAAAATATTAAATTTAATTACTTTGAACTGGACTTAAACTAGTAATTTAATATACCTATCTACTAAGCTCTTATGATATCACCATTAAACGTGAATTATCTTAAAAAACATTCTAAAAAAAATTAAACAATAATACAAGAATCAGTAACAAGTAAGTGTTCAAAGATCACCAAACTAAAAGTATTATTCATTAGAATTATATTAGAAGCGGTATGTGAAAATCCCAAAATTAAGATGCAGGCTGAACGTCAAGCAGCATCCAGAGCTGCCGAGACTCAATATCAAACAAATGAGCATCGAAGAAATCAAGTTACTCGTCAAGTACGCGTTCAAAGTAGCGAGTAGTCGTTAGTACATTGTTTTATTTTTTTTGTAATATTTATGTATTCATTACCTTCTTTTTTGTATCGTATTTTATGATAATTTAATTACTATTTATTTTCAAATTGAATTCTTAACCGAGCAATAAATTTCTACCACTGATTACTTTTCCTTCTAACTCATACCGAGTTTAGGTGCAAAATAATAAACTTTTCTTTTTGTTTTCTAACTTTCTTTTCTTTAAACATATTTATTATGTAATTATCTGCCCTTGGTAGATCTCCTGCAGCACGTTCATGTCATCTATTCCTGGCTGAACTTTAAAATTCTCTAATAGCTCTCATTTACTTCTAAATTAATTATAATTTTTACTCTTTTCCAGCCTCTTTGCACCTTCTAGCACTGTGTTTTAATCAATCCTTCTCCTCTGATCATACATACTTTTCTTCTGAATTGTTCAGATTAAGCTTCAATTCTCGTTCACTCTTCTCATTACTTCTTCATTTTTCACTTTGTCTGTTCAGGTAATCTCTTCCACGCTAATGGAAGTACGTGATGTTAAACTAAGTGCGATAGTCTTGGATATATATGTTTTTTTGTTTTCTTTGATCTAGGTAAAATAGATGCTTTTACTGAAATCTTTAATAGTTATCCACTTTTATAAAGTAATTTAACAATTAATAAATGCAATTAAAAAAAAAGAAGTATTTATACGGTGATGTATCTAATAATGAACAATACTTCTGAAATTTTTATAGTCTTTTTTTCAGTATTTTTTATTTTATTTTTCACTATTTTTTTTTATCACATACAACACTGAAGATCTACATTTCGATGGAGTTGGCAAATCGATTTTCAACAATAACTATGAATGAAAAGAAGAACTATGAATGAAACGAGAAACTACTTCACTCCTTACTTTCTTTACTAAGCCTGGCATTGGAGGTTGATTTCTTTAGAATTGTTTTACCAGTTTCGGTAACGTTTTGTTCCACATGTCAAAATATTAAGGAAATTCTTAGATGTTACATTACAGAAATGTCCTAAATTATAACTAGAATTGAATTATCTAGAAAAAATTAATTAAACTAGAAAAAAAGTTCTTAATTGAACTAGAAAAAAATTATCTAGAATTGTTTTACTTGACGTGATGAATAAAGGAAAATAGATGTATAGGTAAAATAGGTTAATATAAGTATAACGCTAATAGGAAATAGGATAGGTTAAAGTTATTACTCATGAAACCCGTGAGGGGGAGTTTTCGTTTGTATCTCTTGAAAAAAAAAATCTAGTCACCTTCTCGGTTATACACTATAGCGATATACACTACTATATAGTAACTATAGTTGTAATGGGAAAGTATACAGATCGGTAAAAAAAAAAGTCGAAAAAACTGGTGGTTTTTTTAAATTTCTGCCTTAAGATGACATTTAAATAAACTGTTAATAATCTCTAAAAAAAAAAAAAATAATTTTTTTTCTCATGCTCCCAAGTCAAAAAATTATTTTTGTCAATACGTTAGTGCGTATGTACGGCAAGTATTTGGTCTCATAACTCTGGACCACGTTGACCGGATTTTCTTCAAATTTCGTAGACATGTACTACCTTCGTGGGAAAAGAATGCATTAATTTTTTGCAAAAATTGGAAAAAGGGGTTGGGGTATTTTAGCCGAAATAAAATTTCAAATCTTTTCTGAGGCACAGAAGCTGATGGTTCTTATTATTAAGATCACAAATTACCAAAATTATTATTTTAATATTAATCTCCTTACCAAAAAAAATGACTTTATATAATATTTTTCCTTTTTAAGCTATATCTTGCTTCAGAAAAGGAGTTAATGGGATTTTATCCAACTATATTTTTTACATCAATAGGCCTTCAAACCAACATAGAAAAGTTTTGTCCATCCTACCCCGATGGTCAGTGGTAACTAAAAATATTTTTTAAATTTTGTAAAAAAATTTTTAAGATTTATTTTTAATTTAAATCCATCTCACAAGTTACTCATTGCATTAAATTGTAAAAAATACTTTTTTATAGCCCTTACTCTTTAGTATTTCTTGAAAAAAAAAATAGCCAAAAGTTTCATCTCCTTTCTAGAAAATTACAATTTGTTTATTTATAATTACGGCTATAACTTTATATTTTTAACGAAGTTAAACAATTTTTTCTTTTACCACCGCTTCTTCTTTTTTAAAATTATTTTTACCCGAATGATTTTACCTTTGAGTGAGGGAGCCCTCAAAATATAAAAAGATTTCTCAATTTAAATTTTAATGCTGAAAACTTATGTTTTTTTAAATAAAAAAGTCACTAAAATAACTTAATACTCCTCACCTGATGGCAAGCTCGAAAAATCGATTTTCTTTTAAATTTCGATTTTAATTTATTTAAAATCTTTATTAGTGAATATTTTAATCCTTAAAATTATAAATAAATATTTTTACATAAAAATGTGAAGAAAAAAAATGAATTCATACTTTTGACTATTGTTTTTTTTTAATAAAAATAAATTATTTTATCAAAAAGATACAAATAGAGCTTAAAATTATTGAACTGAAAAATTAATTACATAACTTGACCGGCTATTAGAAAACAATCTTAATTACGCAGTTTTTTTATATCTAAATGTTAAGTATTAATAAAATATACGATATATAATATAATAATAATAATAATAATAGTCAAAATGTAATAATGTTTGCATAATTATACAATATAATATAATATATGTTCACTCCTTGTTTTCCCATTTCAAAGATATCGACCGTCGCTCTGTATTCGAGTGAGTTATGCCCTGGAGATTAGTTTAGAACTCACGCAGTTTAAGTTAAACCAATATTGAACTCAGTTTATGCGGCTTCATAGAAACGCGAACGGGGCTAACATTTATTCTGGTTAACTTAATAACACAAACTATAGTAGCAGTAAATAGACTAAGTTACATCAAATAGGACCTGAGAGAAAGAGAGAAAGGAGAAACAAGGAGAGATTGAGTGAATGTAAGGGTAAAAGAGAGTAAACGTGAAGGAGGAGGGAAGAGAAAGAGATGCGTATACAGTACACACGTATATATATATATCTTTATCCTTCTCTCTTCCACAACTCATTCTGTCTCACTCAAATCCAATTCTAACTTTCTACTCCATAATTATGCTATAAATTGTTAGTTTACTTACATTGTTTTCATTATGTTACTATACTATACCCTTCTCCTTATATCTCCATTCACCCCCTTTTAAACCCCGCTTCATCAATTCCTTTAGCTTAATAAGATTTATTAATTCTCTTATCAAATAAGATTTAATATCAAGATAAATCGTTTGATTAATTTTCTAATAAATTATAAATTAAACAATATAAGTTATTATAACATTAACTAATGTACACTATAAATTATAATTTATAATACTCTAGTAATCTAAGTTTGTTATTTAATAATTTATAATATTTAAAAGAGAGGATAATATTTTACTTAATACCGTACTAGTATTTTAATATTTTATCATCCGGCGTTATTTACTTTTACTTTATCGCTACTGAATATAAACAATGTATATAATGCATTGTTTCTAAACAGAAGAGGTACATTCATTTGTTTCATAACTCTATTTATAACAGTTTTTCTTAACTCATTTGAAGTACAAGAGGAAATAAGATTTGCTTTCTTTGAAATTAATAACGCTCATTACAAACAATTTTTATGGTGAGTAGATTGAAGATATCACATATAAAACTGAAGATCTATATTTCGAAGGAGTTAGCAAATCGATTTTCAACAACTAATGGTTGAAAAAAAGAAGGAAACGAGAAACTACTTCACTCCTTACTTTCTTTACTAAACCTGGCACTGGACGCTTGTTTTCTCTAGAACTGTTTTATCAGTTTCGGTAATGTTTTGTACCGCATGTCAACTCACCTACAATTACTTTCCCGGGGAATACAACAGCTAAAATAACTATATTAAAGGAGAAAGGATGATGATCATGTCAAAAGTGGGGTATCAAGTTTTTTGCAACTTTTTACGTTTTAGGATTCAACCTGTTTATGTAGAAAAAAACTATGTTTTTTGTGCGTAAATAAGTATTTACGTATATATGTATGTGACGGACTGCTTTTAGCCTTATACTAATATCTCAGGATTGACAGAACCGATTTTCTTCAAATTTGGCACATAGATTATATATTTTTTTTTCCTTTAGATTCGTTAAGGGGGTGGGGAATATCGCAAAATAACTAATTTTGATTTTCTTCACAGGCATTTTAAAGAAGATTTTATCAAAGATTTTTTTTCTGCATGGAAATATGAAATTAAATTTTGTAGCGTATGAAAAATGCCATGCTTGACCGGGGTCTCTGAATGAAAGTAAACCACTCCGCGACGGAGATTGTCGGCGATGTAAATACAAAAATCTTAATTTTTTTTTCAAAAATTAATCCCACATCTAAAAAATTAAAATAGATGATTTTTGTTCTTTTGTTCTATCTCCCTTCGATTTGAACACTTTTAAAAAAATCTTGAAAATTTATTTCAAGATTCAAAAAATTGTAGACATTTCTTGATACATAAAGCTATCAAGAAATGCCCCTACAATGTTTTTAAAATTATAAACCCCGGACCTAAAACGCAGAAACGTTTTTTGAAAATCTTCTTTTACTTATTTATGCCTGTATTGAAAGGTTGAAGAAATGTTAGAATTAGAAAAAACTTTACTTAAGCAAATTTGTTAAGCTTACCCTATATATGGATATTTTCAGAAAAAATTTAAAATTCTTAAAATTTATTACTCACCTCTAAATTTTTTTTTTTCCTTTGGCTTTTCATTATTAATTCTTTTAATTTTTGTTATAAATTCGAGAAAGTAATGCAGATATTTTGCGGGATTTTTTTTCGTTCTGGTATCTATTTAGCAATACACACGTACATAATAAAAAATTTTCCGAAACATGCTGAGAAAACACATCTAATTTCCCCCACTGTCATGTTAATTGGCAGTGCCATTAACTAAATCTTAAATACTAAAGCAAACCGGTAAATTTTTTTTTAATTTAAAAAAAATAATAGTAAGCATTCACTATTTTAAAAGAGAATTGAATCCCTATTTTTCAATAATATGTCTTCTACTAGTGGTCATACTGAACGATTTGATCTTAGTTCAATAATCATGTTTGATTTCATTTGTGTACAAACACAGCTGTAAAATTCCAAAAATGGAAAGAGTTTTCCAATTTTTCTAAAGAAAACTTTACCCTGTTTATAAGCGGTTATTTGGTACTCAGAAGTATTCTAGTTTTTATCTATATTTAAGGTGGTTAATCCAAAATCATTGATATGTAATGTGCCAGATAAAGATAAGCCCTTTTTAAATTATTTAAGAAGTTGTGAACTGATAGGTTTTAACTGCCGAAGTACTTCTTTGGTTTGAAATATCTGTCTCCTTTGTTCATCATTTATATTTGTATTTATGTTTATTACCTTATATTTGTCTTGTTATTCTTGCTTATGTTATGGGCAAATTGTCCTTTCTCAATACCCTTAATCTCTCTCTATTTATAATCTTAAACAGTATAACATGAATTTTTGTTAAACACTCAGAAAATATAAGTGATCTTTAATATTACTGAATATTGATGTTTTTGTAGGTTGGTCAGAGTACTTTTAACACAGAACCTATCTGATGAATGTAGTGCAAAAAGCCAAACCTGAAATTGCGTTGCTTTTCAAATCCATACCTTCTAATACGATACAATACAATGAAATTATTAAAATAAAAGCAATGACGCAAATAAAAAATGTTACTTTTTTTTTTTATTCTGTAGATTAATTTTATTTATAAGGAAATAATCAAAAACTATTCATTCGGAGAAAAGGAAGTAAAAGAAAAAAGTCTGTAGAATTTATTTACCTTTGTTTCAATATTCTTATATATCTCCTTCAGTGGTTTAAATTTTCGAATTCAAGACAATAATATTTTCGTAGTATTCCTAATTTAAGGGTTAAAAAGACAAAAGGAACCGTACTTGGCTAGATCGAAGTTGCCAGAGCACACAATAGGAATATTATCTCTCTCATTTATACCCTCTTTTTTACATAATTATATAATAACTATAAAATTCGTGTAAAATATTTAGGAATCAAAGTAATTGTTCTGACTCTAGCCAATGTTAATTTATTTAAGAAACCGATGAAGGCTAATCTACATTCTCCAAAAAAATTCTGGCATTCAATTTTAAATAATAATAATAATAATAATAATTTCTATTCGATAACTATTTGAAATGTGAAAACCAAAATACGTTTTCATACATTTAAACATATATCAAACATGCAAAACTGAGTTCCATAAATAATTATAACAAATGCTGTGTATATATTTATATTATATTTATTCATTAGCCCACCGGGCTAATGGTCTAGTGGTAAATTCGTCGTCGCAAATAACTTGTTTAACAACTGATATTCGAAGTTGAAGATTCTCAAATTCAAATTTTGATACGGATTTGAATACTAGACAGTGGATACCGGTGTACATTAGTGGTGAGGTTTAATTAACCACATATCTCAGGAATGGTCGACCTCAATCTGTACAAGACTACATCTCGTTTACATGTCATCCTAATTTCATTGGTCCGTGGAAGGGTTGCTTATTGTTCACTAGTTGGACAGATTGCAACGTACACATGAATAAATAAATTAATTAATTTAAAAATAATTTTGAAAACCAGCTAACACGGTTATTTTAATAATAGTGTAATAATACTTACAGAAGCATTAATAATAATAAATTAAAATAATAATAATAATAATAAAAATAGCCTGATTGTAGCAAGTGATATATAAGTTAAATTAAATTTTCATTAAATATATATTTTAAGTGAAAAACATAATGAAGTTATTGGAAAGCTATAAATCTAATCTAACTGTACGTTGTTAAAATAAAACCTATTAATTTTCTTTTAAAAACAGGTAAGAAATTAATAAAAATTATTTATGTATTATGAAACCACACTTATAAACAATATAATCAGGAAGGGTGGGACATTAATTAACGAGAAAAATCAGGTCAACTCTTTCTATAATAATTTATTTAGAAATAATTTTTAATCTTTCTTTAATATAAATATTACTATTCAGTTTTAATAATATATATATATATATATATATATTTAAAAAAGATTGATGTGGACAACACATGAACGCCTATTAAATTACATTTACACGTTTTGTTTAAAATGAAAAGTACATACAATTTTATTTCATTAAAAGCTTCTGATAATTTTCTTTGTTATTTTGTTATCGAATTATTATTAATCGTAAAAGTTTTTTTTTCAATCAGAGGTTAATAATTACACTAATAGAAAAAAAATATTTCTAATGTTTCTCTAAGTGTGATACCATTTATTAAATTGCTTTTTTGTGTACATTACAGGTCTGCAAATACAATTTTTGTATCACCCTTAATTTTAAATAAACTACACTTCAAAAAAAAAAAATTAAGTGAAAATTTAATTAAAATCTATTATAATTTTTCATGGCAATACCTGTGTTAGAATGATTTCGCTGATGATTTTACTTTATAAACAGCTTTAGGACATCCCGAATTAATGTTCATCAGCAATGGGCTAGCATTTTAGTACTCCATTTCCTTTTATAGCGGCTTTCCATCACCAAAATGTCTTGGTGGAAACGTTCACCGTGTTCGTCACTTACGTCTCCGAGATTGTCCAGGAAAAAATCCAGATGCGAGTGGAGGAAATGCATTTTCAAAAACATATTACATTCCGCAGCTCTGTATGAAGTAAGAAGTTGATTAACAATATCGTGGTAATTGTCAGATTATTGTTTGCCGAGAAAAGTTTTCCAAACGTCTTTAAATGAAGCCCAAGCTGCACTTTTACATTATTTAACATTGAGTTAAATACATCATCTTTGACAAACTCTCTTATTTGTGGACCAAAAAATATTCCTTCTTTAATTCTTCCTTCACTTACATTCGGAAATTTCTGCCTGATGTACAAAAATCCGGGATTATCCTTTTTCATTGCTTTTACAAAATCTTTCATAAGTCCTAGCTTGATAAGGTGAGGGGGTAAAAATATTTTTTTGGGTTCATCTAAGGGCTCATGAATAATATTTTTCCCAGTTGAGTTAAGTTGTCTCGTTTCTTCTACTCTTTGGTAATATAATGTTTATTCCTAGCTCGGCTGTCCCATTCGCAAAGAAAAATGTGTACTTAAACACATGTAACTGCATGCTAAAGAAAATAACTATACTTTTAAATCATTACATATGTTCTAGCTATGTTTCTCATAATTTATGTTTTCAAGAAACGTCTTGCATCACGTCGTATGTCTCTCTCAAATTAATTCCATAAGCGAATGGTATCGAAGGATATTTGTTACCGCTGTGTAGTAGAACCACTTTTAAACTATACTTCGACTTATCTATGAAAAGGCGTCAGTCCTCAGGTTTATGAACTTGTCCTAAGTGACTTGATAAAATCATCAATGTTTGTGCAATAAACCAAATTATTTTCATCAATAAAGTACTGACAAAGTTCTTTTTGTCGGCTTCGAAAGCCCGAAATTTTTGTATTTTTTTAAAGTAAATTTCAACCTTGCAGTCTTGATCCTAACAGTTCAGTTTGATTTTTTGATAAATTTAAATCCCTAACCAAGTCATTTAATTCACCTTGTGATATAAGATGTGGCTTATTGGAAGATAATTCAAAATCATTTGTCTTCTTCAGTACTGCCTGATTCTTCATCGCTGTTTTTGAAACATACATTCACAGATGGCTCAGAAACTGGAATAATTTCACTGCGAGGTACAGGCCTGATTGAAGATTGCAATGAAGGATATTTTACAGTGTGTAGATTTTTTTAGAAATTCCAGACACACTTGTTAAACAAAAGTAACAATCGGTTACATACCGGTGCATCAGACACAACCCAGTTGTCGGACTTTCCCGGAACGCGGCTTTTTAGTTGTACGACGGCTAAAAAGCCGCGTTTCGGGAACGAGCCGCAAGTCCTACAACTGTGTTGTCAGTTTTTTAATAGTGATTCCTTAGAGATTGCTGATAATGTTTGTTTTTCCACCGCATGATTTTTTTTAAGCTTCAGGGACAGCTTATAAACAGCTTTAGGACATCCCGAATTAATGTTCAACAGCAATGGGCTAGCATTTTAGTACTCCATTTCCTTTTATAGCGGCTTTCCATCACCAAAATGTCTTGGTGGAAACGTTCACCGTGTTCGTCACTTACGTCTCCGAGATTGTCCAGGAAAAAATCCAGATGCGAGTGGAGGAAATGCATTTTCAAAAACATATTACATTCCGCAGCTCTGTATGAAGTAAGAAGTTGATTAACAATATCGTGGTAATTGTCAGATTATTGTTTGCCGAGAAAAGTTTTGCAAACGTCTTTCGTCTAAGGGCTCATGAATAATATTTTTCCCAGTTGAGTTAAGTTGTCTCGTTTCTTCTACTCTTTGGTAATATAATGTTTATTCCTAGCTCGGCTGACCCATTCGCAAAGAAAAATGTGTACTTAAACACATGTAACTGCATGCTAAAGAAAATAACTATACTTTTAAATCATTACATATGTTTTTTTTTTGTTTTTTTTTTATTGCTTCAGAAGATGAGATGAAATAGCAATTTTTTAGCGCGTGAAAATGCCATGCCTGACCGGGATTCGAACCCGGAAACTTGGGATGAAAGGCCGAGACGCTACCTATAATCTCAATTTATTTGAAATCGTTAATTTTTATTCGGTAAACTATTTTTTGTTAGTATTAAATTTTTTTTCGATTTTGACCTCTTTAGGACCCCGTTCCGATCTTTTTCATTTCTTTCTTCTTAGCTGTTTTGTCTCTTCTAGGTACCACCCCGCATATTGTTCTTTGCGTTTTTTCCACAACTTCATTTTCTGATTTTCTTTTCTGGCGTTTTATTCTTGGAAATTCTCTAACATCATAATTTTGATTTTAAAGATGTCCATATCTTTAATATTTTTAAATTTTAATCCGGTTTATTTCTGTTTTCCTATGATAAACGGAATTAAAGATTCGATTAGTTAATATGTTTTTACTCATTGTGACAAGGTGATCAAAGTATATCAATCTTCACATATTCATTGTGTCCGCTATTATTTCCTATATTTTATATTGTTTCTTTTAAGTTTTGAATGTAAATTTATCCTTTAGGGACCTAATTACTTTTTTAAATTATTCTCCTTTCCTTTTATTCTACATTTTCCAATATTTGTTTTACGTTTAAGCATTTACCATCCATTAAAAAGATCTAGTTTTAATACTGTATTATAATTACTGATTTTCAGGACTTTTTATATTCATTATTTATCGTAGGTAAGCTTTTTTTCTATTTTTGAAACCCAATCTTGTATCATTAATTATTTTTAAATCCATTTTTCTATATAGGTTCACTTTGATATCAACATTTTTGATTATTTATACTTTTCCTATTACTTTTTGTATATATTTCTGTAAGTTTTACATCATTTCTTTCATTTCGACAGATTTTTTATTTATTTCTATTTTACTATTTACTACTATATTTTTTTTTAAATTAGTATATTTTTTACTATTTATTTTTTAAAAGTTCTCTATTTTTAAATTTACAACGAAGTTAAACAAGAAAAATTTAATTTAATTTTTAAGTAAGATAAACGCCGACCTCCGTAGCGGAGTGTTAGCGTTTCGGCCTTACAACCGGAGGTACCGGGTTTGAATGGTAGTCGAAATGTCATCGTAATGTCAGATATGACATTTTACATACGCTACAAAATTTCCATTTTCATAGTCCCACGTACAAGCTTCCAGGAGAATTAATTCATCAGTTAAAAGAAAAAAAAATTAAACTAATCAACGCAGACGGTTAAATCGCTAATCTCTTGGGCGAGAAGTTCATTCGAAGCGTAGCCAAATAAATATTTTAACATTAACTATTTCTAAATAAGGTTTCCGAATTTATTGTTGGTTCAGTATTAATAATATTCAGGCGGGGGCGATCCGTGCGTGTAAGCATGAAACAAATTTTACATGAAAAAGAGATGAGACTATATACGGGACATCAATAAAAGAGCTACATTATTAGTATCTTAAAATTTTAAAACAATAAACGAATCATTTAATTAGGCAGATTGAAAAATATGAAAAAATAAATCCTTTAAAGGATAAAGTTATTGATAGAACAAGAAAAAGTCGTATGTAATGTTGTATAGTAACGTTTCATTCCATGGAACGTACAATATAGTTATTTCCCCTTTTCATTCGAGACAAAAAATATATCAACACATTTTTTTTTCAAAGAGAAAATACTAATTAAATCAACCCATTATATGGTATTAGAAAAATACTTAAAATATTAATAACTTATAATAATATAAAAGTAATTATTTAAAAGATAAACTTAATTTAAGTTACATAAAACGAACGAAACTTATTTATAGAACTTTAATTATATAAGAAAATTTACTATAATAACATTTAAGTACTGTTTTACATTTTCGCTCGACTGGTTTTTTTCATAAACTTTTTAATTAGATAATTACTTTATTGAAAGAGTTTTCATGTAAGTGGAAAGTTTTCGAAGCAGTATTTGTTTAAGTTAAAATTTATTTTCATGGTATAATGGGAATTTCCAAGTTGCTGAGCACTAAAGAGCAATATTTATTTATCTCTTCTCAACCTCCCCTCCCCCCTTTTTGGGGTAGTACTGTTTTTCCATTCGTATTTCAATACAATTTCATTTCCTTTCTTCATTTTAAGCTTTTTCTCCCCCTATTTTTTTTTCTCTACATCTCCCGACCCTTTTTCATTTCATTCCTTTTCCCATATCCCCTCTTTCATTACTTATTTATTTTATCGTTACTATTATTATAATATTATTATTATTATAATCATCATCTCCATATTTTCATTTATCATGGAGGAAAAAATGCTACTGAAACAGTATTTACATAAATTTATTTTTCTTATTTATGAATACATGAAATTAAATTAAATCTTTGGCTATATTCCAGTTTGAAAAAAAAATTATTATTACTATGCTTTCAATTCTAAAATACTTATTATAATATTAATGATACCCTATTCGATTCATTTATATGTACACAAGCACACTTACAAATAATACATTAACACACATACAATTTTATTTTTAAAATGTATAGTAAATAAATATTTTTTTAAAATCATAAAGGAATTCATTTCATAATGCTTTTTTCAGTGTATTTTACTTAAAAAGATTAAATTCAATACAAACATGCATTATACGTACTTTTAATAAATAAATATATATATATAAAACAATAGTAATAAATTTAACTTAAGTTAATTGGTAAAACAAAATAATAATACTACACATATTTATGAATATAAATCAGTAATAGAAATAGGAGGGGGGTGTAATAAGTAGGTGTGGTTTTGTTACGAAGAATAAATGATGGCGTACGTAGGCGTGGTCAATATTAAAATTCTTTATGTTATGGCGGGAAAAAAATAATAAAACATCTTTTAATCTGTATTATTTATAATGAATAAATTAATAAGGGTTTACGTTTATATACGTATTTAATTTTATTTTATTACTACTGTACAGTATTATTCTAATAGTTATTAAATTTTAATTTAACTTTTATTTAGAGGTGAAGTATATTATTTTAATTAATAATTCATAAAAATATAGATTAACAATTTCAATAAAAACAAAATATTATAATTACCATTTTCACAAGTATTTTTAATTACCTGTTTGGTAAATAATGAATATTTATCAATAATATAGTACTAAATGAAACACGAATGAAGAATACATATGATTTAAAGTATTATACACATATTTATTTGATTTTCTTAAATATATATATAAACAATATATGCGGTAATGATTTTACGACAGCATAATCTAATAGCATAAAATTTCAAGTTTTATCTCTACATAAAAAAACGATATTTTTCTTTTTTTTATAAAATCGTAGTGTTTCAGAAATAAATACGTTAAAATAAATTACCAGGCTTCATTTTTGGTGTATGGTGGTACTAGCAAAAACGGCCAAATAGAAGTTTGAAGTACGTTAAGGTATAAAGTTAACGCTAACTGAATACTTAGCTTATCTTAAAGTAAAATATTTATAAGAAAATAAAATGAAAAAAGCTGGCAAATTTTTCCCGCTACGCCGATTAAGTCATGATTTACTAAAGTAAGATTTCAAGGTTTTAAAGTAAGTATCACCATTCCCAAATTTGTAATAATTTTTTATAAAGTAGTTTGAGTAGGAGCTTCTCATTTTGGGCCGGAAATATAATACGGGTGCCAAATCTACTTTAATTTTAATAGCACTTTAAGTAGTGAAGAAAAAATATAATAACAATTTTTTTAATAATAAAAATTAAAAACGTTAGTGAAAAAACAAAAAAAAAATTACATTTTTTAGAGATGGAGAATAAATTTTAATAAAAATTATTCTAGAAATATTAATTTATAGGTTAAGCATAACACATTTGCTTAAGTAAAGTTTTCTCTAATCTAACACCCCCTTCAATAAAGGTTAACATAAAAAAAAAATTTTCAAAAAAACATTTTCGAATTTAGGTCCGGGATCTCTAGTTTAAAAAAAAGGAGAAATTTACTACTGATTTCTCTATAAACGAAGTATAAACTGTAAAAATCTATTGAAAAATATTTAAATTGAAAGGAGACAGAGCGAAAGAACAAAAACTTTAGATAACTAACAGATTTGTTTGAGGTTTCATTTCATAGCAAAACACATACATTTTTGACTCTTGTAGTTCATAGTACCGAATTCGGCTACAAGCGCTGTCACCAGTCTTGTTAAAATACATTTTTACTGGTGCGGAACGTGCTCGTTGTACGTTTTGGTTTCACGATTTGCAGTCAACAACTGCAGTTCAACGTAATTTTCGTAGAGAATAGGGTAGGGAGCCCCTCCTAGTAAGCGTACAGTTGGCTCTGAACGTTCGCTGAGAGAGGTTATTCTGTTAAACATACAAAATCACCAGGACGCTCAAGCGTCCCTGAAGCTACTGAGGAACAGCTCAAAGAAAGCCTTGTCAAGTCACGTGAAACTGGCATTCCACACACGACTGTTCATATAACGTAAACGATTGCACTTGAAGCCATACAAAAACTAACTATGGTTCAACACAATACAGATGACGACAAAGATTGGTGCAGTTTTATGTGGAAATGATGGATAGAACTGCAGATAATGATACATTTTTAGACGATGTAATTTTTAATGATGAGTCTACGTTTCACATTAGCGGCAACGTGAACACCCATAACTGCCGAATGTGGGGTAGCGAAAACCCTCATGAAACTTTGCAGCACATTCGTGGTAGCGCTAAAGTCAACGATTCTTGTGGCCTAAGTAAAGATTATACGGTCCGTTTTTCTTCCAGGAGACTTATCTGAAGATCCTTCAAATTTTCTAATTCCTCAGTTAGACGATGATGACTAAGATGGACGTCATTATCAGCAAGACTGAGCACTCACCACCTCTGTGCCTCGATGATACCGGTAGTGAGGACTTCTAGGCTGTAGTGAGGACTACCGCCTAGAAATCCGAGATTTTCTTTGTACTCGACAACCAGGTTGGTGGGTTGGTCGTGAAAGTCCAATTGCATGACCACCTCGCTCCCTAGATTAGATTCCGCTAGATTATTTTTTGTTGGATTTCATTAAAAATCGGGTTTATGTACCGTCTTTGCCTGCTGATTTTGTTGAGCTAAAATCTCGAATTACAGCTACAGAGGTAACGCCCGACTTGCTGGCTACAGTCTGGAATGAAATCAACTTCAGGTGGGATGTATTTCGTATTAAAAATGGAAACCATATCGAAGCAAACTGATTATTGGTTGAAAATTTTGATGTGTCTTTCTATGAGACCTCAACCGAATCTGTAAGTTATCTCAGTAAATATGCTTTTAAAATTATGCAGTCCTTTTTGTATCATCAGGTATTTTAAAGTCGGAGATCCATTAATGGCTTCGTATTTAAAATTTTTCATCGGTCACAAAATTACCTTATTAAGCTATTCATTATTATTCATTTAAAAAGTTGAATTAACTTTGATTAAACAAATAATTAAATCTTAATTTAATCATTAAATTAACACACTAAATTATCAAAGTAAACGATCTGAATAAAAGTCTAAAATATTTGTGAAAGAGTTATAATTAATAAAGAAATGCTATAACATTTTACATGGAATACATTAGCCTAAATGCTATTTATAAATAAAATAATGTTAATGTATATAAAATATAACATTAACAGACAAGGAATGAATTACAGAAATAAATTATAACTGTAACATAAAATCGTTTACAATAGAAAAACACACACACACACACACACACACACACACACACACACACACACATATATATATATATATATATATATATATATTTATTCCCTACCATAAAAATTCAATGTTAAAAATAAAATGTAATAATAATAACAACAATAAAATAAAATTAAAAAAAATACGTGAAAGACTAGCAAATAAAAAAAAAACAAAAAAACAATCTTTCAAATATCCAGAAAGAATTTTATATTTTTTATTTTATAGTCCATAAAGTGTTAATAACTTTAAAATATTTTTATTTTTATATGTCAAACATTATTACTTTACTAAAGTTAAATTTTATTACAGTTAAGATATATAATAATCGTAAAAGTCTACATTATTTTAATTAATTATTATTATATTGAATGATTGAACACATAAATTGCTGTGTGTGCACGCATGCACGCGCACGAGTGAGTGTATAAAACATTTCATAAAAAATATGAAATGTAATAAAATAAATAAAAATAAAAATTGTATTAACGCAAAATATAAACTCGCATATCCTGTAGGATAAAAAGGGTATCGATCCTAGAAAGAACTGTAAGAAAATTAATAATATCTGACTTGAAAATACAACTAAAAATAACATCTTATCAACGGATCTCTTTAATTTATCATTTTATTCCTTTTATAATACTCTAAATAAATAGAATTTCAAAAACATGTTTTTAGTGAAAACTTGATTACATCTAATATAAATAAATAATATTAGGGCCCAATACAACTGAAAAATACACAAACAATTTCTATGAAGTTTAAAAGGAAAATAAATAATATTCAGAATCAGCAATACAAAAAGTTGGTTTTTAACCCTAAGTTGGTGTATTTCCAAGTTAAAAGAGGCCCATCACTTAGTTTACTATAAATAACAGTTTATTGGCAAACGGTAAGATAATAATTTACAGATGTTGAAAATGATGTCCATCCATTTCTATGGACTTGTCAACAAATTTGATCATGTTCCTGGTTCTCTTGGTAGCTGTACTCTGACTATTTCCTGTATGGCATTGGTAATGTTTGTCTTCAATTCCTGCAGGGTTTATGGATTGCTCCCATAAACAATTTCTGTTGAGTACCTTACAGAAAGAAATACAGTCTAGTCAGATCAGGGGATCTTGGTGACCACAATCCTTTAGAAACTATTCTTCCACCGAAAAAAAACCTGTAGCATCTCAATAGTAGAGCGAGCTGCATGTCTACTGGTACTGTCTTGCTGCAACTAACAGTTACGCTCATCTTGTAATAAGGCAATGAACTGCTGGATAATTTATTGGTAGACGGCAACATCCACAGTTTTTTTTTTTCAAAAAACAAGGGCTCTTTAATTCGACGCCTTGAAACTGCACAACTTACTCATATTTTTTTTGTGGGTGTACAGGAGATTCAAAGAAAATGTGAGGGTATCAGTACCCCAGATCCGGTAGTTCTGACTGGTGACATACCTACCACGTCATAAATTGCCCGGTCATGTCACACCACGTCACTTATCATACTCACATGTCACCCGGTTGGTGACAACCAACCGGACAATTCACCAAGCTGAAACCATCCTTGATTTTTAAAATTTACTTAATCTAAAATGTCAATGTACCCTCTAAAAGTTCTTAGATCAGGAAAACCTGATTTGATACGGATAACATTTCAACACTCTCATCACTGAACTGTGGGCTGAACCTAGTGGAATGTTCTTTGCCCGGCTTAATCTCCGCAATGATTTATGAGAAGATCTTGTAACTGCCCTTTAATGTCCTTTACGACTTGCATCATTAAAATTGACTTGAGTCGGGCACGTTTCTGATTGAACACCGAACCTATTTCACAAGACTTTTTAACTTACTTCTGGATAATACTTTTCAATGGCTCTTCCTTTTCAAATTTCTCCGACACAGAAATTGAGATTTCGTCTCTAAATAAATTTCTATTAGAGAATACACGTATTTCAGCAGTTAACCGTATCTTAACAAACATCAACACATGACTGCGCAACCTTGTTCAAAGCCAATGCTTCGCACAGAGTGGCAATACTCAAATGTGCAAGCAATAAACAGTCCTCCCCACTCCAGGTTCAGTCATACCAACATATTACACATTATTTTACCTATCTCATTGTAACAAAAATATGCGTTTAGTATAAACTACTAAATGATGGGGTTTCTTTTAAGTTGAACCCTTTGTAGTATCTACAACATGGGTCTTTTGGAGATAGTAGAAGGCTCAAGGAGACGTATAAATACGATAACAGAGAGATATGTGCAATAAAGTTACATCAATTTGAACACTTTAAATCAAAATCTGCATTTCTATATATTTATTCATGAAAATGATATATCAACTCGTATAAATAATAGGTATCCCTATAACTGACTTAGTAAAAAAAAATAAGGAATGGCATGATCTCCAGTTTCATTTTTCCCTGTGCAAAATTCTGCAGTATTTCACTAAATCAAATCCACAGAAGTATAAAATATGTTTCATTATATACAACACCTTAAATATATTCAACAGAGATTGGCTGGAAAATGAACATCATTACTCACTGAAAAAGAAAATCGGAGTTGTGCCACTTGTAGTGAGGCTTTAATTGAATCGCCGGTATAAGAATTACTAAGAGTAAAGTAGAAATATTAAAAGTATAAGTAATATTAATGGTAAATTATGAATATTTTACATGGTATACCAAAATTCAAAGGTAAATGTCTAAATAGAAAAACTGAAGCAGTAGACAAATAGGAAAATCTTGATAATCCAAAGGAAATATTTCCTTTTTTCCCTATCAAAATTTTATACTTACACAATTCCACTTAAAACATTTACCCTTTGAATTTCAATATTTCATGTGAAATATTCATCATTTCCAGATTTCACCCGAATCTAATTTTTTTTGTGCTATGTATTGATTTTCATTGTTTACAGATGAGAAGGCAATTCTTTTAAACAAATTTTTAATTTAAACCTAAACCAGAATATTTATTTATGACCTACCTATTTCACCGCTGCAGGTAGCAGAAGTTACATTTAACATTTCAGCTCAATTGGTCACTTTGATATACATAAATATCCAGCCAAAATTAAAGATTTTTTCTTTTTTTTGTAGTCGTATAAATAATTAAAGTCATTAGCGACTTATTAGTGAAATCTAACTACCGGTAAATGGGTAGTCATTAACAAATTCATGCTGATCATTCCTGAAACGTGTGGTAAATTGAAATCCAACACCAAAAAGCACTGGTATCCACCATCTAAAATTCAAATCCAAATAAAAGCAACTACCTTTATTAGGATTTGAAGGTGAGAACTCTCAAGTTCGAAATCAGCTGATTTACGACGACGAGTTTACCTCTAGACCAACCCTACCAAAGGTTTAGTTAATGTTTTAATGACCCGGTGCCGGGTTGGTCACCGGGTTAAAGAGTATTTTTAAAACCCTCAAGTAAATATATTTTAAATAATATTTTGTTCCGAATTTATTTCACTGTAAATCAAAATAAAAGACTTCGAATTTAATCATAAGCTTTGGAGATTTTAATCTTTGAATAAATACTTTATTTTGAATCGTTAAGTGTTAGTACCCTGGCTAAACGGAAAATAGACAAAAAAAGACAAAATAGTAGTAACATTAGTTACACAACCAGAGGACACAGAGTTTTGACGAGGAAAAATTCACAGCTTCACCCCCCACGGTAGGTAGAACCTCGACCTATGGATTAAAACCTTCCCTGGGATAACATAAATATATCCTGAAAATTTGAAAACAATCGGTCAGTTGGTTCTCGCGTGATGCTGTTGCAAACGGACAGGCAGAATCCGTCAAAACCTTTAGCATTTTATATTAGATAGTATAAATACATTAATAAATTCTGTTTTGTATAGCGTGTGTCTGCGTGCGCACTCACATTTGTTTAATATACATTAAAACATAAAACCATAATAATTAATTATCCATTTCAGTAATACTTTTTATAGTATTAAAAATTTAATATACTTTAAAAATTAATTATAAATTAAAAATAAAAGACCTAAGTCATCGTAAAAAAAAATGAAGGGAAATTAAATTTCCATTAAATTGTCTGTAATTATTAACAACTTATCTATATAATTTAATGCTGTAGTATGTTAAAGGGCTTATCTTAATTAAGCTTACATTTAATCGCCATTAACCTAATTCTGTCGTATATCCATGAACATACATACACACACGCGCATACACACACACACATAAATACATATACACATAAACATTTACATTTATAAAGTTACAGTTCAGAATTAGAGTACAGATTCAAATCGTATCTTGAAATAACATTACTAAAGCAATAACACAAAATTATATTAATCTATTTGCATAAAATATGTAGTATGCCAACAGAAATGATAAATGATGTTTGTACACGCTATATGCATTTAAACTGACTTGGAGTTCCTAAATTAGAACCAAACAACAACTAAGTTATTTTATAATAATTTTTATTTTCTCGTCTTTCATTCTTTCTTTTTTCTTTTTTTTAATATTAATATAATGAAACACTCTGCCAAAGGCTGTCTAAACAAAATTATTGTACTGAAATCGTTATTTTATTTTAAAACTAAAATGTAATATATAGAACTATGAATTATTATCAACATTAATAAATCATAAAATATTAACCGACGAAAAGAATATTTAGCAAAAAAAAATATATATAGATATATAGTAATATGGAGTTAAATAAATTAATTTTAATAATATGTCAGTTATATTAGATATATGCTTACCAATATTACAATATAAAAATAAAATCCTAGTTAAAAATAAATGAAACATAATTAATCTTATTAGGTATAGCTGATTCTAAAAATGTAATCTTAAATCCAGTTATTAATTTATTTTTATAAAGAAATACACTATATATTTAATCGATTACTCTACGTAAATTTTTATCCCAAACTGATCTACTTAAAAACTGGATATCCGAATCACACTAATTTTAATGATGAATCATTTTCATATTATTTGTATAGCTGTGTATGAAAATACACAGTTGATTGTATAATGATGACAGATTTTTAAAGTGAAAAAAGGATCAGTTCTATGTTATAATTTGAAGATAAAAAACATATATCTATGCTCTTACCAAGATGAACAATCTTTTCCATGTAAAATTATATTATATACATAGAACAGAGAAAAATTTTCAATGGGTAAATAATTAACAGTGTATGGGGCAGAAGGTCTGCAGTTTTTCAAAACAAGAAATAACAAAAAAAGAAAAAAAAATTTAAGAAATATTTATGGACCAAAGTATCAGATGGAATATACAAATTAAACAGTGAAAAAAAATTGCAAAAATACACAAAAAATTGTGGACTTTTCCGGAAAAGAAGATTAAAATTTTATGGACATTTACGCAGAATGACCAACCGACGATTGACAAAACAAATATTTAATTTCTACATAATTAGAGGCAAAAATACCAACCGGTTTAAAGAAATAGAAACGGATCTAAAAACATTAAACATTTCTAAGGATCTGTGTAAAAACAGAGGTAAATTTAGAAAAGCGATTCGAGAATTTAAGTTTCCAGACACAAAGAAAAAGAAGGATACAAACCTGAATAGGTGGAAGTAAGAAAGGCGACAACAGAGCAAAATAATGAAAATCTTTGAGAAAATAAGAAGTCAAAACTGTGCTAATGCGATATAACGAAAAGGAAAAAAAATATTTTAGGAATTGGTAAAAGTCAGGAGTGAAGACTTCAACAACTACTACGAAATATATTACTAATATCTTTAAGATGGAGGCCGACTGTTTTGAAACCTACATTCTTAGATCACTCACAGTTGCGGGTCCTGTATTGACCAAACTGTTGCTCTGAAAAATTACAATACACTGGTAGTTTTTATAAACTGAACAGGCTTTAATTATTATTTATCATTATTATTCTCACAAGCATACGAGGTGCGACAATAAGGTAATGAGACTGATTTTTATTTGCAAGATGTGGCAACCCTGCAGCTTGCGTAGGCACACCATCTTTGACCTTGGTCTATAAGCTACTTCTAGTCCAAGCGGCACATTGATGCAACCTCTCAGTCGTGAGTTGTGCTGTAATAAGTGAACACGTGTTTGTGTCTCTCGTCACAGAAATGAAACCGCAAAATATTGCGCAACGGTATGCCGTTTCTTTTTGCGTTAAATTGGGTGAAAACGCGACGACAACTTATGGTAAGCTTCAGAAGGCTTTTGGAGAGGAGGTTATGTCAAGAGCTCAAGTTTTTCGGTGGCATAAAATTTTTAGTGAAGGCAGAACGAATGTTGAAGATGAAGACCGCAGTGGACGACCATCAACCTCACGGACATCTGTCAACTTGACCAGGGTGCGTGAAATCGTACGATCTGATCGAAGATTATCCGTGAAAATGATTGCAGAAAAACTCAACATCAATCGAAAAACGGTTCGTCTAATATTAACTGAAGATCTTGGTATGAGAAAGATTTGTGCAAAACTGATCCCCAAAAATCTTACACAACAACAGTGAGAAACATGGAAAAATGTGGCAGCCGATCTGTTAGAGCAAATGGATATCAATCCAGATTTTTTGAGCCGTGTTATCACTGGTGATGAAGGTTGGTTTTTTCAATACGATCCAGAGAAACGCCAAAGTTCCCAATGGTGCTCAAAGGGATCACCCAGATCAAAAAAAGCTCGCATGTCAAAGTTAAAAGTGAAATGCATTCTTGTGTGCTTCTTCGATTCCAAGGGAATTGTTCATAAAGAGTGGGTGCCTCCTGGACAAACAGTTAACCGATATTTCTACAAAGAAATTTTAGAAAGACTTCGTAAACGAGTTCTTCGTGCCAACATTGCTGATAATTGGATTCTGCATCACGATAATGCGCCATCCCATACTGCTCTGTCAGTACAGCAATTTTTAACCTCAAAACAATTTCAGTACTACTACACCCACCTTATTCACCAGGTCGCTCAATGCGACTTTTTTCTATTTCCAAGAGTCAAAATGGCGGTCAAGGGCCACCATTTTCAAACAACAGAAGCCAACAGAATGTCCAAAAAGCTGTGACGAGGGTCTTGGAGGATATTACAGACGATGAGTTCCAGAAATGTTACCATCAATGGCAGAAGCGCTGGAATAAGTGTGTGCAGTCAGAGGGGAACTACTTTGAATGAAACAACACTAAACATGACTAAAACGGTAAGCAACATTTTTTCACATCAGTCTCATTACTTTTCTGTCGCACGTCGTAAGTTAAATAAACACAGAGGGGTCCAGGTGTCAGAGCCCCCTGGCCAGACGGAAAAATATTGGCTTATTGGCTAATCATCCTCTGACCGCGACGGGAATGCTAGTGCTGGTGCTATACTAAGCACCATCAACGACCAGCAAAAACTACTAAAGATAAATTGATGAAAATTTTTATACACGTTCTTCTTAGAGTGTAAGTGTACAATAAGAAAGGAGTTTTTAAAATTACGAATTTAAAGAGTAAAAATGAAATTTACCATTTCTTTGTAACAAATGAAGATATAAACTTGATTTCTGGTGTATGTAATCTTCATGTGAATATCTGAAAATGAATTTCTAATTTCTTTTAAATTCCGATTGTAAAAGATTAAAATAGATTTTTGAATTTTTTCTGAAACTATATTTTTAATTTCTCGGTAGCAAATGAAAGGGTGACAAATTTTTTTTTTTAATTTCTCAATCACAAATGAAAATATCAGCTTGATTTTTTGTATATGTAATATTCATGTGAATAGCAAAAAAACAATTTCTAGATATTTCGAAATTTGACCTTGAAAGAGGTGAAGAAAGGTAAAACAATTTTGAACAATGATTGCAAATGTTCCCCATTTCCAACTATAATAAACCAGATATTCATTAGTTTTGGACGCAAATATTCTTCAGATAAATTTTTAGGTTTCTTAAATCTTGGTCTTTTAAGGGGAGCGACGGTAAACGGCGTCGCGGCTCAACCAACACAGCGTATGAGCGAGGCGACTGGTTGCACTACCTTCGGTTAATTGACTAAAAAATATAAAATAAAAAAACAACTGACCGCGTCAGGAAACGCAACTAATCATATAGAAAAAGCAAAGCCGCGACGGAAATGATATACATATATGTGGATAGTAGTTAAGGTTTCATATTTTTTTTATATTTGTATAGCTGTATATGAAAACGCAAAGTCGATTTTATAATGATGACAGATTTTACAAATGGAAAAAGCTATAATTAGACGTATTATTTTGAAGAAAAAACCTGTATCTATAGTCTACCAAAATGAACCTTTACCATGTAAAATTATATTTTATACATAGAGTAGTACGTGGAAAACGTTTTGGATGGATAAATAATTAGTTTAGGGCATTAGTGAAAGTCAGGAATGGAGACTTGAACAGCTACAGTGAAATATATATATATATATATATATATATATATCATTTATTAATATCTGTAAGATGAAGGCCGACTGTTTTGAAACCCACATTCTTAGATCACTCAAAGTTTCGGGTCTGTACGGACCAAACTGTTACTCTGAAGAAACTAAAATATACTATCTAGTGGCCATAATGATAATCATCCTGCTTCCTGAGAACTCCATTTATCCTTGCAATGTCCAGTCCAAGTAGTCGGGTTACAGATTGATTCTTTCTCCTTAAAACTAAATATATATTCGTTACTATAAGAGAAAGACTAGATTACATTGAGTCAAAGGGATTTCCGATAGGTATCTAGAACAATATAACTAAAGAAATAAATTAATTTCTTTTAGATCATTTTTTGAGTGTTTCTTTTTAAAAGATATTCCGACTAATTATCCACCGGAAGAATTACAAAACAAACATTTTTAACTATAAACTGGCAAATAATTCTCAACGTTTCAACATTTAAAGTAAGAAATCACACAAAATTCTAGGAATTTCCTTATAAATTAACATTATCTTTAGTCGTATGGTTTTTCGTAAGCTTACGCAAATACATTCATAGGTCATCCAACTATTTGCTAATCTACGATGGATTGAAGGAATGAGTCGATGAATGACTACTCGCGATAGTACTGTCCTACCTTTCTTACTGTACGTTCATGATTTCTTGACCTGTAGGCCATATAAATCTGATTAATGACGTCCTTATAAACGTCCTAGTCTTTAACTTCTTTCCAGATGTCATTAAAAGGATGCTGGAAAAAGTGAAAAAACCTAAAATTCCCTTGAGCACTATGTCAATATTACAATAATTTATGTATTTATATACCGGATATTTAAAAAATTTGTTTTTCGTTGCAAAGAAATATCGTATTTAAAATGTTTTAGACGGTAATTTTCGGGCATTGGGGCAAAGCAAAAAGGAAAAAATAATAAAGGAGGAATTATAAAAATAAAAAAAACAATTAAATCACAAGTGAAAATATTTACTTATACAATAAAAATATTTTTACAAAATGGTATTTTGAAATGAATACATATTTTAAAAAAATTTTAATTAACCTTTTTCCCCGCTTTCCTAGCCCTAAAAAGGGTAAATGCAGCTCATGAGGGCCGACTACAGAAGTAAATCCACTGTTATAAAATTAATAAAAAGTAGCATTAATAATAAGTATTTTTTCCAATGATACGGTTATAATTTTAAGGACAACGTAAATAATCGAAGCCAAAGATAAGATTAAGTATGAACTTAGATTACTTTGTATTTTTTAATATAATCATTTGTACAAAATTCATACGTGAACAAGCCCTGTTAAGATTGTAAATATTTAGAAATAATATTCCACCGGATGGGGACAAGTGAAAGGAACACAGGCAAAACGAGCGATAGGATCAATGAATGGGATTTTGCGGAGTAAATAAATAACCAGACACCAAAAATATTCTAAGGATCAGAGATTTTAAGAATTTCCGACAGTCATTAGAGAATATTTCGATCAGCCATCAAAATACATGCCCTTAGGCGATCAGAAAGGACTTCCCGAACGAATGGACAGAAATAAAGACATCAGAGGCCAAATAGAACTAGATACGATTATGGAGGACATCCAGAGAAGACAAATTACTTGGTACAGGCATGTACAGTTGTAGATTACCAAAACTAGTAATGGACTCTATTCCACATCACAAAAAGAAGAGTGGTAAATAAAGAAGAACCTGGAATGAGGGTATAAAGAAAGCCGTGACTTTAAGTAACTTTCAAGATGGACAATGGTAAGACAATGAAGTGTAGGTATTGGACAACATTGAAAAACGTTTTGAACCGATTGTGAAAGTGAAAAAATATTGTTAATTAACCGATTTAAAACAAATATTATTTGATATTTAGTAATGATCTACCCCAGAATTAATTCAGAAATTTGTGGCTTTTAAATAATAAAACTTTCTAAATTTTAAATGTATTTTATCACCAGTTTTCTTCAGTACCCAGTGAAAATTTAATTGATGTCACACTATTTGAATAGTACAGTAGAATTATAGCTATTATTTTTCTACGGATTACTAACATCACATCGTAAATTGAAAATAGGGAATTTTGTGAATTTGTCGGTTGAAACATCAATTGATCTTCTCTAAACAACTTTAAAAAGCAATATAAAAATACATGTTGACGTATATATTTTTTAAAAGTAATCATTTGAATCTTACAAAAATGAATTTTTTTAATGAATTTCTAAACCATTTTTTACTTATAATAATAAATTTTAGTATACAAGTGGTAATATTTTAAAGAAATACATAAAATTTAATACATATTTTGAGGTGTTATATTTTGTTTAACGTTTTAATTTTTTTTCTTTCATAAAATAAAGTAAAAAATAATAATAGTAATAATAACAACAACAGTAAAGAGTTCTATATAGCAATAATTTTTTTTTTTTTATTTCCCTTGTTTTATGAGTTTTTAGTTTTTCTTTTTTCTCGTATGCTAATAATATTTTACGATACAGTTTATTATTATTATTATTATTTTATTTTATTTTTTTTGTAAAGTTGATTTATCTGAATATTAAAGGATTTCTATTTCGCATTTTTTTACGGGCAATATTGGAACATAAAAATACATAAAACTTATATAATAAAAATTTCAATTTTTCCCCTAACAGATAATAAAATAAACCAATAAAATCTTTAAATCATTTTTGCATCAGACTAAAAAAGTATATATATTACTGTATTACGATTTAATCATTCATTAAAAAAAAAACCATTAATTAGTACCACATACGAAACAAAATTTAAAATTAAGAAAACAGAGTTAAATTTTAAATCAGTAATATAAATATAATTTAAGATAAAATCATTTTGTTAAAGAAAGATTTCTATTACTAAATCCAAACTAAGGATCACCGGTGTATTACAGACTGATTGAAAACCAAAAGGGCGGTCATCTAATATTATCTACAGCTCGTTTAAAAAATGTTCTCCAGTACCTTTAAAATAATTGCTCAACAGTAAAAAAAAAAATAAATAAATAAAATATATTAAATGCTCACCTTAAAACGACTTATTTTTCGGGATATACAGTAGGTTTCATATGAAACTAGCTATGATAAATACTAAATTAACGCCATTATAGTTAGGGTTGTTTTACCCCGATGTTTTTTACGTCACTTTTTCAATGTCTTTTAAAATGATGTATCAAAATCTTAGACTAATTTTCCATTTAAATGTTTTTAATTACTTTTTACATGAAACTTGGGATATGGTGGTCTCATATCGAAAAAAAATAGATTGGTTAGAGTTATGGGCGTTCACTAAATGTCAATTTTCTATACTTAACGATTGAATTTATTTAAGGGTTGCAATACCTTATGAAAAACTCTGTATTATACGTACATTAGGTTTATCACGTGAAGATACCAAATAGTTTTCTAAAAAAATATGCTTACATACAGATGAATCTTTTAACAAAAACATTTTATTTTTTTATAATTAGAAGATATTGCTTCCAAAAGCAATTATTAATTAAATAAATTCCAACAACTTTTTTATACAGCCAATATTTTATTTAACTTAAAAAAAAAAAACAGAAGTTTTAAGTAGAATTATTTATGTTATTTTTTTAATAACAATAACTATAATAAAAACTTCAGAAATCAGATTTTATGTATTTAATAATTAATAACAAAGTTAGTTAACAAACAAACAAAATTAAACAAAAACATTGACATAAAATAAAAAAATTGTAAAGTTTAAAAAGTTAAAAACAAGTTTAATCTACAAACATTTGCGTTAAAAAGTTAAAATTTTGTTTAGATAGACTAAACTCAAGTTGAATATAATGAGCTTTTGGTAGTTCTGTGTAATAATAACAATAATAGTAATACTAATAAAAGCATTATAGTATGAGTTCCTAACAACTAGTAGTACTAGAACATAAACCCCTAACTACTCT